>NC_056727.1:47466268-47513768 GCF_019279795.1 Protopterus annectens | reverse complement strand
ACTTCTAAAAACTATTTTTTTAAATCTGTAAAGTTCTTATAGAATTTCTATCCTATTTCATCTAGTCCTGCAAATGTCTGTAGGTTAATGTGTTCAAGTACCTTATCAAATTCATATAAGGAAATTTCATTTTTCAATTCTTTATTTTCCTGCTCTGATAATATTTTAACATTCTATATTTTATTGCTCTTTTTTCTATCTTTAAAATTTTCCTTTACTTTTTGCTAGAGACCCTCTTACTTCTCTCTCTCATCTTTCATCTCTCTCATTATAGCAGAATCCTCCTTTACTAAGATACCCAAATAAGCTATTACCTCTTCTCCTTTACTTTGTATGAAATTTATTTGCTTAAACAATAATTGTTTACTTTTGTCTTGATTCTATTTATAAATTATCCATTCTGTCTGAAAATATTCCCCATCATTTGTTTCTAAATCATGTAAAGCATCTGTATACAATATTCCTTTTTTTTGCTTTTCTTACATTTGTCTGCCATTTTAAAGACACACACACACACACACACACACACACACACACACATATATATATATATATATATATATATATATATATATATATATATATATATATATATATATATATATATATATATATATATATATATATATATATATATATATATATATATATATATATATATATATATATATACATATATATATATATAACTCTGGGATTGCACTACAGTGAGGAAAAGGGCATTCCTCTTCATGATGGATGTGTTTATTTGCCCTGAGAAAATGTATGTGGTTTGGGATTTTAACTTTCGTTATTTTCATCTGGCGAAAATAACTTTCAGGACTATTGTCTTTCAGGATTTGAAAGGGGAACCATTAGAACATAGATATAGTGAAAAATGTGGAGTACTTTCAGTAAATATATATATATATATATATATATATATATATATATATATATATATATATATTTGGAAGAGAACCACAACTCTCATGGGAATATGATCTTTCCACCATTGTGTAATTATTTTCTTTCCATTGTAATGCCACATTCACTCATTTGCTCTTTTTAGTCCTTTTCACATTGTGATTTACTCCTTATCCTCCTTTATCTTTATCCATAGAGCTGAATGATCTGAAAACCCCATTACAAGTATTTCTTCTTCCATAGTGTTTAAACCTTGAGATTTAATGAAATAATCTATTTCAGTAGTATATGCACTCCAACTGTATGCCTACAGATTATTATTCCAAATCTTTAAATTACCACATTTTATAACTTCAAACATTTGTATATCACTACATCACATTTTTGTTTATTGTGTTCAAGTCATAATTGAAGTCTCTCAAAGAATAAAATTGTGTGTATTACTATGTAATCCAAAATTTTATTAAATAAGTTTTTCCCTTCTTTATGTGTAACATAGGCATATAATGCTTTAATTCTGTTTATTCCATCTTAGATCTACAATAGTTAATATTCCAATTATTACCAGTTTTACATTTAATATTTTCACTGAATCCACTGTGCCAGAACATTGTTCTTTTCCTAAATTCCATATTGTGTCCTCTTTCCAAAGCTTTTCTGTTTTCAGACTTTCTTCATTTGTCAGAAATCATACATTAACATCACACTTACTTCACTAGTTTAAAGTTCCTATTCCTCTATTTATATTTTAGCACTAGTTATATACTTACTGAAAGAACTCCAAATATTTCACTATGTCCATGTTCTAATAGTTCCCCTTTTGAATCTTGAAAGACAATAATCCTGAAAGTTATTTTCGCCAGATGAAAATAACGAAAGTTAAAATCCCAAACCACATAAATTTTCTCAGGGCATGTAAAGACATCCATCATGGGGAGGTATGCCCTTTTCCTCAATGTAGTGCAATCCCAGAGTTGGTATATATATATATATATATATAGTTGGAGGGGTGTGGGGTGTAGCCGCCCATCTAGGTGGTTTTCTGATGGTATGGTGTGTATTTTATAGTTTTGGGAAAGTGTTTTCTTGCCCTGGGAAATTTAAGTGTTTCAGGGTTTTAGCTTTTATTATTTTTGTCTTGCAAAGTAACTTTTGGGATTTTCATCTTTTGGGAATTGAAAGGTAATCCATTCTAACTTACTGGAATGTGTGTGATTCTTTAGAGAAACTCAGTATCTATCTTTTTGGCATACAAATATTTTCCATTTCACTATTTACCAATTTATATCTTCCTGATTGCTTATTTCAGATCCTTCTTCTACAACATCTCCTGTTTTATTTTTCTATTTTATTTTCTCTTTATTTTTACCTTGTTTTTATTTCCTACATCATATTTATCTTCTATTCTGCTATTTCTTCTCTTTGTATACTTTCCTCATTTTTATTTTCTTCTTCTTCATTCTTTCTCCCTACATCACAATCCATCCATAAATGTCCATCTGTGTTGCATTTATAACATTTCAATTCATATTTTTGCACTATGATCTATTTCCCCACAAATTTAGCATGTCCTTTTATCACAATTACTCATTAAAGCGATCGTCCTTTCTACAGCAAAAGAACATGTTTGAGGTTGTGCCTGATATTGTCCAGTACCCTTGATTACTTCTACATTTATCACATTAGGAATATGCATGTTTTTGTTTCTATTTCCATTTTCAGTACGCTATGACAATAGCATTCAACTGTCTATACACCTCTATTATTATAAACTTTAGTATTGTCCATAACTTGTTTACAAAGCTTACTTAAATTATCTTATTTCAGCTGATCCCGTCAGGGTCGCCACAGCAGATCAACTGTTTCCATTTCTTCCTGTCCTCTGCATCTTGCTCTGTCACACCAACCACCTGCATGTCCTCTCTCACCACATCCATAAACCTTATCTTAGGCCTTCCTCTTTTCCTGTTACCTGGCAGCTTCATCCTTAGCATCTTTTTCCCAATATACTCTGCATCCCTCCTCAGCACATGTCCAAACCAACGTAATCTTGCCTCTCTGGCTTTGTCTCCAAACCTTCCAACCTGGCCTGACCCTCTAATATACTTATTCCTAATCCTGTCCATCCTCATCACACCCAGTGCAAATGTTAACATCTTCAACTCTGCCATGTCAAGCTCTGACTCCTGCCTTTTTGTCAATGCCACTATCTCCAACCGATATAACATAGCCGGTCTCACTACCCTCTTGTAGACCTTCCCTTTCATCTTACTGGTACTCGTCTGTCACAAATCACTCCTGACACTCTTCGCCACTCACTCCATCCTGCCTGTACTCTCTTTTTCACCTCTCTTCCACACTGACCATTACTCTGAACTGTTGATCCCAAGTATTTAAACTCATCTACTTTCACCACCTCTACTCCCTGCATCCTCACAGTTTCTCTATCCTCCCTCTCATTCACACACATATATTCTATCTTAGTCCTGCTGACCTTCATTCCTCTTCTCTCTAGAACATATCTCCATCTCTCCAGGGTCTCCTCCACCTGTTCCCTACTCTAACTACAGATCACAATGTCATCTGCAAACATCATAGTTCACAGGGACTCCTGTCTGATTTCATCTGTCAACCTGTCCATCAACATTACAAATAAGAAAGGGCTCAGAGCTGAACCTTGATGTAATCCCACCTCCATTTTAAATGCATCCGTCAATCCCACCACAGACCTCACCACTGTCACACTACCCTCGTACATATCCTGTACCACTCTTACATAATTCTCTGACACTCCCGACTTCCGCATACAATACCACAACTCCTCTCTAGGCACCCTGTCATATGCTTTCTCTAAATCCACAAAGACACAATGCAACTCCTTCTGACATTCTCTGTACTTCTCCATCAACACTCTCAGAGCAAACATTGCATCTGTAGTGCTCTTTCCTGGCATGAAACCATACTGCTGATCACTAATCATCACGTCCCTTCTTAACCTAGCTTCCACTACTCTTTCCCATAACTTCATGCTGTAACTGATCAATTTAATCCCTCTGTAGTTACTACAGCTCTGCACATCACCCTTATTCTTAAAAATCAGTACCAAAACACTTTTTCTCCATTCCTCAGGCATCCTCTCACTTTCCAAGATTTCATTAAATAATCTGGTTAAAAGACCACTGCCATTTCACCTAAACACCTCCATGCTTCCACAGGTATGTCATCTGGACCAACAGCCTTTCCGTTCTTCATCCTCTTCATAGCTGTCCTTACTTCCTCCTTGCTAATCCACTGCACTTAATGATTCACTATCTGCACATCATCC
Source organism: Protopterus annectens (assembly GCF_019279795.1). NCBI lineage: Eukaryota > Metazoa > Chordata > Ceratodontiformes > Protopteridae > Protopterus > Protopterus annectens. The sequence continues at coordinate 47,509,537 of NC_056727.1, read as the reverse complement.
AACCTTTTCTCCCTCTTATTCTCTTCATTCATCAGCCCCTCAAAGTACTCTTTCCATCTGCTAAACACACTCTCCTCACTTGTGAGTACATTTCCCTCATTATCCTTTATCACCTTTAACTGCTGCACATCTTACAAAAGTTACATAGCTTACTTAAATGTCTCCTCTAAGTCTCTTTGTCAGCTTCAGTTCAGATTTGAAGATGTATTTTCTTTTTTGTTTGAAATGCTTTCACTACATATGCGTTCCATGGATTACAGTTCTTTTCCTTTTTATACTCTTCTAAAAAACTATTTTCTTTTATTTTTAATGCTGAATTCTTACTATGATGTTCCTTGGATTGCTGACATTACCTTTTTTCAGTTCTCTCTCACCTCTTTCCCGGTGCTTTCCTTAATAGTCTTACCATAGAAATTATTTTTCAAGCATTCTTCCTTCCAAATAGCTTCAGATTTGTCTGATTAAATGTAATCCATGATATTGCCCCACAAAACATCATTTCCACTCTCTGGCTCACTCTGTAAAAGCATTCACTCCAAATATCATCCTCCTCTCTGAAGGGTTGTAATAATACATTTTTGTTTTGTAAATCATCTGTTTCCAATGAAGCAAACACATTCTGCTGATGGAGTTCCTTGGTGCCCTGTAACAACTCCACTGTAGCATTAGCATTTGCCTCTGTGCTTTCTGCAATCCCTGCTTACCTTGAGCATTGTTCTCCCAGCTGCCACCACAGTAGGAATGAAACATTCAGTCCATGAATGTTCACCAATGCCCTTGTCAAATTTCCCAGAGTAATCCCTCTCTCTCTCTCTTTATATATATATATATATATATATATATATATATATATATATATATATATATATATATATATATATATATACATATATATATATACATATATGTATATATATATACATATATATATATATATACATATATATATATATATATATACATATATATATATATATATATATATATATATATATATATATATATATATATCCCTTTCTTGTCTCCCCTGAAAAGAGGCTAATAGCCTAGTGGGACTAGCCTGATCAATAAAGGATAAATAAATAAATAGAAATAATAATTTGGATAATAATTTGTTTCATATGTCATCAGCTTTGTATTTACAACTCTGAACATTAAAATAGATGTCAGTCTCCATCTTTTTAAGTAGAGTTGCAGAGAATAATCTATTCTTTTTACAGAGCATTTGATCTGTAGAAAAGTGATGTGCAGTGCTTGCTCATCAGCTTTCAGCTCACAATCATTGTATGTCTTCTCATTAATTGGTTTCTGGACTCTAATGCATTTAAACATGGAATTAAATTGTCATTCTGCATATTAATCATAGTATCCAGATGCTTTAGCTAAAGTGAAGTTGAGATAGAGGCTTGCCTTAGAGAGCAGGTGCACCGTGCACTTAAATAATTCTTTATAAATAATAGTTACGAGTTTGAATAAAGAAAAAAATAAAAGTTTGAGGCATGAGGGTAATATAAGAGAAATAGAATTTAATATGCAAGGAAAATAAATATTAGTGATTAGATTTGGTAGGCAGAATATCTTAGATTTGCAATGGAAAAATGTTTTTAGAAAGATCAAATATATGTAATAATTTTGGAAGACATTAGATTGTCATTTAAGAAAAAATATATTTGTTGAATTCAGTAGTTCTAGGAAATTTTACTTATTTAGCTGGGGTATTTAATATGCCAGTAATATAGCAGAAAGAAATAATGAAAATTCTTCTATCTGGGAATCTAGACTGAATCCTGTAAAAAGAGTAGTTTTGTATGTATGAAAAGAAGAAGGGGATCTGGGGTTAGTTAACCTTATTGTATATACAGCATCTTTAAATCTGCACAAAGTTCTAAAGTGGGCAGGAGATAATAATGAGAATTTAATTACTATATTATTAAAATGTAAATATAATAAAGAATGGGATGTGATGAAAAGATACAAAGGAGAAAGAGAGTTGAAAATGTGGAGATAAGGGGTTTCCAAGAAAAAAATATAACATGCTAAACAGGTATGGAAGATTTGGAAAAAGGCAGAAAAATATGGTATAGACATGTAATGGGGACATTTTTCTATGTATATCTATGGAAAGAACTAGAAGAAAGTAAAGTTATTAAAGCCAAAAAAGATAGAAATGAGGCATGAAAAATATTGCTGAATGTCAAGATTTTTTTGTGGAGACTTGCTGTAAAAAATTGCCAGTAAAAGCTAAAATGCCTTATAAAAATAAATGAAAGAGGATGTAATAATTGTGGTGAAGAAGGAACTGTGGAACATGTTTTTTTTTTAATGTAAAAGAATTGTAAAGTTATGGAAATGATTATTTACATGGCATAAAGGGAACAGATGACATAAACATGGGTATGATTGATTATGGCTTTTATAAAGATAAAAAAACAAAGCATTTTTTGGCAAAATTGACAGAAAAGGTGTTTAGTGTTACTTAGATCCTTTGGAGTTAAAGGAGTAAAGAAATAAAATATATAATGCTAAATGGGACTTGGAAAAATATTAAAAAAGATTCGATTTTGGTTGTGGAAGCTAGCGTGGGGGTCAGATAAGAATTAATTATGTATTTATAGAAAGGTTTAACGTGTAAAAGAAATCTGTAAATATATGTAGATATGTAATATATAGAACTTTGTTAATAAGATTATAGACATTGTGAATATTGTAAATAGTGTTAATAATGTTAATACATTATTCTTATAATAAAGGACACCTACTCTTAGGAGTACTCTTTGTGAGATGATCACTATCAGGCACCAGACAGCTGTTACCAGTGATTGCTGAACCTAAGATGCGAGCTGTGAGTAGAGATGAGATGGAGAAAACAGAAACTGTAATTCAGAAGGAAAAAGATGTTTTGGAGGCAAATATTGTGGCATTGGGGGGGGGGTCTTGATGCCTCTTATTTACAAAAAATGATGGCAAAGCAAAACCAGAAGATTCAGCACCCATGCAGTAGAGTCTGGTAATGGATAAAATACTTGGCAGTGAGGAAATTATAGAAAGACTGAAGGATACTATACATGATGCTCTGGATACAGACAGAGCATGTCTGCCAGTGGGGTAACTGGTTTTAAGGGCATGCTCTCTGTTGGGCTTCAAGAAAATAGAACAAAGAGCAGTAAACAGAGGGAGACTGTTGGCAGTGCTTCCAGAGTATAGATTTGTGTAGCAGCAGTAGCAGGTTCCAGTGAAAGACAACAGAAAGATAAGGAAGTGCAGGTGCAGAGGAGACATACTGGAGCTGTTGAGAGCTGGAGAAAAAGACTTGTTGTACAGTGAAAACAAAGTATGAATGGCGAATATGTATGTATTGCATTTTAGACAATCCCCCGGATTCATGAAGCTCAGCGCAAGGCCGGTGTAAGGCTTGCACCAGCCGTGCAGCGTACAAATGGCGTAGCAGCGCCACATGCATAGTAATGAGTGTGCGCTGCAACCACAACCACGTGCATAGGGCACGTGCGCGAGTCCAGGGAGCCTAACTAGGTTGCGCTCGGAGGCGTGGCCAAGTCGGCAGGTGATGAGCAACCTAATGTGCTGAGTCTTACAGGCCGCCTGCAATAGTAACCGCACCTACCAGTGTCCGTGGATAATGAAACGTATGCAAAGTATGCAACATAGTACCCGTCCACACAAAATGGAGAACCAAACATAAATGCACGACATACAAAATGGTCCTGTTCATGAAACACATGATACTCAGAATACTGTGTCCGTTACGTATTGAACTGTCAGCAGTCATACCCAGTGGAGGTGTACTGCTTCATGTCAGCGCGCCGCAAATACACAAGACCAGCCCCATGGGCATAGTCACCAGCAGTCCCACAGTGGTAGTGATAGTACACAGCCGGGCAGTTGTGGCCATATAACAACCATAAAGAAACCAGATATCCCAAACACACACAAACATATGTATAATAAAATGTGCCATACACAGCAACGTAACTGTCACATACACATAAGATGGCATATGCCGAATCGGAATATCCAGAAGCAGAACCCATGCATGCAAATGTAATACACAACAACCCCGTCATAGCACGTAACCCGCACCCATGTCCGAATGTCCACCCAATCCAGCTAGCAGCCATGCGCAGCTGCACACCTACACAGAGCGGGTATACCCCATATGTAGTAGGAAGTATTGTCCTAGGCAGTGACAGGCATGCAAATATGTACCCCACATATGTCAACATCCCATCCCAGGTATTGAAATCCAAATGGCTGCATGTGAATGTGCCGGCAGAATGTGTACATCCCACGTGTGGTTACTGACCTGTCGAAACCCCATAGGTGTTCACACGCCACGGTGTCCATAACTGTACACATCTGGACAAAGCAGTATGTGCAGCCACGGTACTGATGAGTAGCTATGCAGACATGCCAAACACAATACACAGGGCAGAACAGCCGTCCAACAAGCAGGCCACCCCAGCAGGGTTGCCACATGCACAGATTGTCAAGGTGGGACATCACTCGTAGATGTGTGGATCTGTATGGTAAAACACCCATGGCCAATGCAAAGGATAGAATAACACGTATATGCCAGAATGAATGGTTATTGCATAGCATGTGAATAGCTTAAGCTATCCAATATAATAGTCATGTGTACCAGATACAAAATGCCTGTAACATGCAAGTAGTAATGAAGGTAAGAAATACACTACTGTGTTAATATCACAGGACATATGGCACGTGTCAAGTGTCCACCCAGGACACAAATGTCCATAATGGGGCCTCCCCTGCAAAGAGGAACAAGTGCCAACCCCACCCCCCACTGAAGTATCGGCAGTAGAAATACAACCCAATGACACACCAACACCACCGTCCAACCCATGACAGCAACAAAAGCTGGACAAATAGGGACACATGTAAGCGGTGCTCACACAATCGTCAACAGGCCACCGAATAATAGTATGTACATACGCATGAAATGCTGCGAAGGATGTGTGGTAGTCCCCAGTATCACAGAGGTACATACACATATACACTGTAACCAACTGTCACATATGTTCACTGTAACACAGCATACCTGCAGGTAATACATAGTTCAGTCATGTGCTACATAAATATTCATGTAAGAATGATGACAGGGGATAGACAATTGTGAATGGGAACAACGCACAACATGGAATATGTATGATAACCGGCACCACCCACATCATTATATGCCAACAGCATAAGCTATTGTTGGTTGTCCAAACACCCGTGTCTGTAAGCATGGATTGAATATTATAGCAATAACCCACGCCTGGGTGTGGGTAATGCTGGATATACCCATGGTTGGCGTGGTGCGGTCCTGAGGGTGAAGCCCGAGGGACCAAACAAAGGCAACCGTGGGTAAATACAGCATTACCTACACCCAGAAGTGGGTTATTGCTATTATACCATGACATCATGTAAGAAAATAAACTATTAATTCCCTTACATAATGGCATAGCAGAATGCCTGTCTGCTGCCCATCCGCAGAAGTCTGGCATCCGCAGCGGTGCTGATGTACTGCGCGAGATGTCCGTTGCTAATGTTGAAACTGTCTCGCTATGTTAAACCCAGTTAACATAGCAAAACACTACAAAAAAGCAATGGAGAGCTTGCTGTCCCCGTTGCTTTGTTTTACAACCTGTCTCGCTATGTTAAATGTGTATAGCATAGCGAGACTGCCTCAAAGTAAGCAACGGACATCTCCGTGGCTTATTTAAAGCTGTCACGCTATGTTAAACCCATGTAACATAGCGAGACAGGTTTTAAATACCGAGGTATACTAATGGAAATAGGTCCGGGCGACCGGACCGTTTTCCATTACTATAACTCGATTTACAACGGGCACGCTGCCCAATCAGCGTGCATGGTTTGGAATAATGGGGGGGTTATGGTATAATGAACATGGACAAACCATGCCCATGTGCCTCGTCTGACATTCGTACACAGTCAGGGCAGTTCTGTACACTAGGCGGACAAGACCAAACCCAGAGCACCACAGGAACACCCTGACAATCAAAGACCTGTATGCGTTGGGGCTATAAGCCTCTGTGATCTGAATATCCCTGCGGTTACGCCATATGCATCCTGGGTCAAGAGCATTAGGGAATAGGGAATGTGTAACATGTAGTACCACTCTTTTCCCAGCAGGAGAATGGATGCCTGTGATGTAAGTGAGTGCAGGGGGGGGGGATATGTTAATGTAGCTATGTACCATGGGTATGCATATAAATGAGACAGAACACCAAACGTGTAGTGGTCACAGCAACCGGCCAACGTGAATGCAGTCCCGTTTGAATTATGACTATAGAACATATAAATGTGAATGTGTAATTAATGCATCTGTGCCGCAAAGACAGTTACATATGTAAAGGTGGAAGTGTGTTCCGCATACGTCCGTTAACCGGATCAGAGATATGTCCCTGGAACTGTCACAACTAATACAGGCCACGTAAGCACACAGACTCGGTAAACATATGTAACCCGGAATACGGATATGCATGTGCGCCTGCGCGTAACCCACAATAAGGGAATGCAAGTGCGCCTGTACGTGTGTGATCCGCTCACAGCAGAGTAACCTAATGCCGTTTCCCCCACGTCAGTTATACATGTCTCAAAACTGTCAGCCTCTGAAAGTATGGAACCGGACAATGCCATGCAAAGTACTGGTACAAATAGTGAGAAACACATGATATGTGCTAAGACAAACATAGAAAGTGGATAGAATAACGGGTGTGTTAGTAGCAGGGATTGACCAAGGTTATGCATCTGTAACCTGACCTACTTGTCAGAAGGTGCCACCGTAAGTCTCACATGAAATGCCAGAAAATTGCCAGATAGACACAGGTCAATGTAAAACACACCTAAGATAAAGGGTCAACCATCCGTACACTCTGCCAGTATCTGTACAGTGGAAAGTTATGGTATGGTTATAGATGTGTGTACACAGGTAATGTATTTATTTATTTTATTTTATTTTACATTTGTTGACCAGGATAGTCCGACTGGATATATGTCCATTGTCAGTGGATTCCTGGGGAGAAAAGCTCCGACAGGGTTAACAATGACAGATAGTTACAAAGACATATAGACAATTTACATAGTTTACAAAGAAAAAGATTTTTACAGTTGAAACTACAGTTGGTTACAGTTCATTATATTCACGATAATTCGCAATTAGTTGAGTAAGACAAAAATGGCCTATTCTTTAGTTAATATGTTATTCTAGATTGATCTTATAGGTTGAATTGCTCATAGGACTGTTATGATTTGGAGAGGGTAGAGTTCTTTTAGGACAGTCATTTTAGACAGAATTAACAAAGCAATGTATGAAATGAGGAGTTTACATGTATATATGTACACACAACAGACCTATGTCCCGTATATATGACACATGGATATAAATATGCCAAATAATAGATAATATGGGTAGTCAAACAGACATCCACGAATGGAGAACATACAGCAGCAGTCAAAATCACTGGCCAGAAAGTGACAGTCCAGCAAGTTCTACACTTTAAACATGCACACTGGTATCCATTGTAGGACTCCAAAAATGTATCCATTTGCAGCACCTGCTACGATCGACGCAAAAGAAGTGACAGCCGCAAATACGAATCAGCTATACATGCACTAAAAGCAGGTTCAAGGGTGATGACATGTGTCCATGAAATGCAGGACATATGGACAGATATACCTAGAGTGGGGAGTGCATATAAGTGCGTCCACATCCCAGTACTGCACACATTAACCATGTGTAATGTGTACCATAGAGGGTTGCAGGCATGGGAACCTGGGTATGCAGAAATGGGCCTAGGTGTTTGGCGGATAATCCATAGGCCCGCCCCGTGGGAGGGATGTGGGTATAGCACATGCCTTTATCCCCACTAATGGTGCAAAGCATCCACCGGATAATGCGGAAAGCAGTTTGGAAATATGTACAGCCCTATATCAGTGTCCTGTAGGCGATTCCCATGGATGGACATGCGTACGACCAAGATGGTACCCATAACTGGAAAACTGTCAGAATAACACAGCTGCAGTAAGGCATAGTACAGGAAATACAGATAGGGACTATATTATAAATACCCCAGACAAAGTCAGACCGTTGTGCGAATACTGGCATAGCCATGAATACGGATGTTATTGGTGTCACCAATCATGCAATGGAAATAGCGGTCACCATCACCTACCGCACAGTCCGTAATGCCTAGGCAGCAATCAGCTAGGAAGGCACATCACTATGTGAAATGTAACAAGGGCAAAGGCCGAACGTCAGGGCATGTACAGATAATGACAACAGGTCAAGGGTATGAAGGAGGTAACCTGTCCGAAATACATGTACTGAACCGGTGATACTAGGCGGACAGGTGAGAAGAAAGACAGCAGGACAAATGTGCAAACATGTATAAGTCACACCCCGGAAGATGTGAATGACAACGTATGCCCCGCAAATGTCAATGTGGAAGATAACCAGACACAAAGGTAAGTGTCCCCCAGGGTGTCATGATGTCTCAACATAACAATTACCAGGCCCCCATAGTCGTAAGTGAGCCCCACCACTGACGGAAAGTGCAAATACGACGCACACATATGGTACATGAAAGAACAATTAGTGTGGATAAGCAGATGTAGACCTGTGTGAGGAGTACAACTGTCTGCGTGGGTGTGTCGTGCAAATACAAAGTAATGTCATGTGGTCTGTCATGCCGCCATACACTGTGTGTGTATTGTAGTCAGACAGTAGGTATGTTGTATCAGACACATACTCTGCAACTGCACAGATGTACGCAGACTGTGTAGAAGTATGCCTCATATGTTTGCTGTGTTCCACATAACAGTAACAGTCCAGCACCCTCATGATAACTGACGACAGGAAACAATGACAAACATGCGATGAAGACACCAAATCAGACAGAAATGCCATACGCATGCATAACATATCACTGTGCCCACTATCAATGTTTCTAAGAGCAACATGTCATGACTGGCCCTGAGTGTCTTACTGTCACATAAGGCCTTGTCCAGATATACGCTCCTTGAGGTGGAGTGTTATGAACAGACACAGATACATGTGTGTGGAAACATTATTATCCACTGAAAGACGATGAAATATGCCGCAGTAGGAGGGGCAGTACTGTCCGCAGGTATGTGCTGAAATGCACATTAAGCAGCGGTCTACATGGATTACCTATATTGGCGACACCTGCACAGATGATTATAGTGGGACATACACACGACCATGCACACAGCTCAGATATACATACACACACCATAAACAGGCAATGATACACTAAGTTTATGGCGTGTATGAGTACAGTGACAGTACAGCAAGGATAGCTGTCTGCCAAGATATACAGCAGATGTCTGTAGGGCATGTAACACCTCCCGGAACACAGACGTTGCATGGACATTTGGATCTGCATCATACCACATTGCTATGTGTAAGCTGTGCACATATGCGATACATGGGACTGACAGCTGTCCATGCAAGAGCAGCGCCATGGGCATAAAATATGTATATGTATATACATTGAGAGAGATACAGACAGACACATGTGGCAAGGCTGGTAGTGGAACCTACACATCACTACCCTATCACACCACAGCAGGACGCAGGTAGAGAACACGCTACGGAGGTCGCTAACCACAGCAGACACACAGGCAGTCCACTAGCTGCATCTCAACATCCGAAAACACAGAGATGTCAGCAGGATATATGTGTGTTGCGAAGCATCTAAAACCATAACCTACGAACCCATGCGGCTGGGAGCATAGACGCACACACACACACACACACACACACACACACACACACACACATCTGGCAGGCATGGGAATTGACCTTACACCTACCTACCCTATTGCACGACGGTATGACACAATGACAGAACGCGCTACTCGGAGTACTGAACACAGCACTGTCAGAGGCATACGTCTAGGTGGGTGACATCATCCACAAAGGAATAGACGCTGATAGCAAATGTATGTGTTGTGAGGCATCTAAAAGCATCACTGTCTCCAGAGGTGACTGGAAACACACACACACACACACTTGGAAGGGCCAGGAGTTGAACCTACACGTACCTACATGAGCACACTACAGCAAGATCCATTTACAGAAAGCGCTACCAAGATTACTAGGCACAGCACTGTCAGAGGCATACTTCTAGGTGGGTGACATCATCTGCAAAGGAATACACACTGATAGCAAATGTATGTGTTGTGAAGCGTCTAAAAGCATTACTGTCCCCAGAGGCGGCTGGAAACACACACACACACACACAGTGGGAAGGGCTGGGAGTTGAACCTACATCTAACTATATGAACACACTACAGCAGGATGCATTTACAGAATGCGCTACCGAGATTACTGAGCACAACACTGTCAGGGGCATACCTCTCTCTAGGTGGGTGACATCATCCGCAAAGGAATAGACACTGATAGCAAATGTATGTGTTGTGAAGCGTCTAAAAGTATTACTGTCTCCAGAGGTGGCTGGAAACACACACACACACACACTGGGAAGGGCTGGGAGTAGAACCTACACCTAACTACATGAGCACACTACAGCAGGATGCATTTACAGAACTTGCTACCAGGATTACTGAGCACAGCACTGTCAGAGGCATACCTCTAGGTGGGTGACATCATCCGCAAAGGAATAGATGCTGATAGCAAATGTATGTGTTGTGAAGTGTCTAAAAGCATTACTGTCCCCAGAGGTGGCTGGAAACACACACACACACACAGTGGGAAGGGCTGGGAGTTGAACCTACACCTAACTACATGAACACACTACAGCAGGATGCATTTACAGAACGCGCTACCGAGATTACAGAGCACAGCACTGTCAGGGGCATACTTCTAGGTGGGTGACATCATCCACAAAGGAATAGACGCTGATAGCAAATGTATGTGTTGTGAAGCGTCTAAAAGCATTACTGTCCCCAGAGGCGGCTGGAAACACACACACACACACACACACACACACAGTGGGAAGGGCTGGGAGTTGAACCTACACCTAACTACATGAACACACTACAGCAGGATGCATTTACAGAACGCGCTACCGAGATTACTGAGCACAGCACTGTCAGAGGCATACCTCTAGGTGGGTGACATCATCCGCAAAGGAATAGACGCTGATAGCAAATGTATGTGTTGTGAAGCGTCTAAAAGCATTACTGTCCCCAGAGGCGGCTGGAAACACACACACACACAGTGGGAAGGGCTGGGAGTTGAACCTACAAATAACTACATGAACACACTACAGCAGGATGCATTTACAGAATGCGCTACCGAGATTACTGAACATAGCATGGTCAGAGGCATAACTCTAGGTGGGAGACATCATCCGCAAAGGAATAGACGCTGATAGCAAATGTATGTGTTGTGAAGTGTCTAAAAGCATTACTGTCCCCAGAGGCGGCTGGAAACACACACACACACACACACACACACACACAGTGGGAAGGGCTGGGAGTTGAACCTACACCTAACTACATGAACACACTACAGCAGGATGCATTTACAGAACGCGCTACCAAGATTACTGAGCACAGCACTGTCAGAGGCATACCTCTAGGTGGGTGACATCATCCACAAAGGAATAGACGCTGATAGCAAATGTATGTGTTGTGAAGCATCTAAAAGCATTACTGTCCCCAGAGGCGGCTGGAAACACACACACACAGAAAGGCTAGGAGTTGAACCTACACCTAACTACATGAACACACTACAGCAGGATGCATTTACAGAACGCGCTACCGAGATTACTGAGCACAGCACTGTCAGAGGCATACCTCTAGGTGGGTGACATCATCCGCAAAGGAATAGACGCTGATAGCAAATGTATGTGTTGTGAAGCGTCTAAAAGCATTACTGTCCCCAGAGGCAGCTGGAAACACACACACACACTGGGAGTTGAACCTACACCTAACTACATGAACACACTACAGCATGATGCATTTACAGAACGTGCTACCGAGATTACTGAGCACAGCACTGTCAAGAGGCATACTCCTAGGTGGGTGATATCATCTGCAAAGGCAAGGATGCCGATAGGGAATGAATACAGAGTGAGCAGTCACACAGCATGTTACTATCCCAAGGTGGACATACAGTAACACGGCAGTGCTGCACTCAGGAATACTACCTATCTACGGAGCAGTACAGCACGAAATGGATACGGGATGCACCACAGACAGTACACCCTTTGAGAGAGCAACCAGTGTGTATGATGTAGGCATCCATTGTGGCATAGCAACTACATATAATTCACATGGACGGCCACCATGGCTATGCAGGATGTCATTGGGCATGGCTACACGCCTAGTATCAGACGTCGGTGCTGAATGTACTGTGTGTCCATGCATGGCGTACTGGGCATGCTCACACATGTAGCATTTGCAAAGTGCAAACATGCATACACATGGAGTGTAATCCTGAAAGGGCAGAGTGTGGAATGTACTGTGTGTCCACCTACACAACAGCAAACCGGGCATGCCCACACACTTAGCGGTTGCAAAGGGGAAACATACATGCACACGGGGTATACTCACAGAAGGGCGCAGTGTGCACTGTACTGTGTGTCCATGTACGCAACTGCTTACTGGGCATGCTCACACACTTAGCATTTGCAAAGTGCAAACATGCATACACATGGAGTGTAATCATGAAAGGGCAGAGTGTGGAATGTACTGTGTGTCCACCTACACAACAGCAAACCGGGCATGCCCACACACTTAACGGTTGCAAAGGGGAAACATACATGCACACGGGGTATACTCACAGAAGGGCGCAGTGTGCACTGTACTGTGTGTCCATGTACGCAACTGCTTACTGGGCATGCTCACACACTTAGCATTTGCAAAGTGCAAACATGCATACACATGGAGTGTAATCATGAAAGGGCAGAGTGTGGAACGTACTGTGTGTCCACCTACACAACAGCAAACTGGGCATGCTCACACACTTAGCGGTTGCAAAGGGGAAACATACATGCACACGGGGTATACTCACAGAAGGGTGCAGTGTGCACTGTACTGTGTCCATCTACACAACTGCTTACTGGGCATGCTCACACACTTAGCATTTGCTATGAGCCGTCCAGCATGCAGACAGAGGGTACACACTGCAGGTCACAGTAAGGTAAACCTGTCCACACGCACAGGGTGGTCACACATGCAGTTACTTGTACACACACAGATGACATCACAGGCATCACGGGTGCAGGTCAAACATGTACACACTGCAGTGAACACTGTAGCTGCCATGCCAGCACCATGTCATCATTGCAGTAGTAAGCCTCACGGTCCAACAACAGCATGTGACATATGTCCACAGGTCTGTATAGCAGTGTACACCAGTTGTGCAGAGTACACATGTACTAACAATGATCCAACATGTGTGATGTAGTCCACCCATATCTGTATACATGGACAGGTCGGCTCCACACATACCACGGCCCTGACACAGCTGTGACACACGACTGCTGCTGTACCAGAGTGAACCAACGTCCGGATATGTCATACATGTGACTGTCTGGATGTGTGCATGGACTGCACACATGACACATACAAAGCCTGTGATGTACCACATGCATAACACTGGTGTACGTGGTGCTACACACACGAATGGAAGGTGGACCCATGTCTGTGGAATGCTCCCACTACAGGGTGTAGCGGTGTTGACTGGGACACATACCCTTGTATTGTTTGCCTGTGACAGCTGTGATACCATACCACAGTCCATGTTTCATGTATGTCAACACACATGTCAAAATGTAGCAATGCATACACACATGGCAACAGGAGACACATGTGACACGTGTACTGTGCATGGAGCAGCCATGCATGAGCAGTGGCCGATGTCCATAACATAGTTGCAACACCCTACCACATGCGTACCCATCATAGGGGCTGTTATATGGTGGCATAGAAACAGCACGTATGGAGGTATGCATGTACATCATGTGTTTAAACACCTGTCTACATGCATGTGTGCAGGTGGTGGCTCACAGGTGTGTCACACACCATCCTACCCTGCCATGTGCATACAGTATGCTATGTCGCTGTTACATGACAGTGCTGACATAATGCATACCCAGCGGTCAGGTGTCATCACCTGTATGTCACATGGCAACTGTAACACCTGCCACCTACCAAGTGCATATATCGGCACATCTGCCGGATACAGTGTTGGTACACATAATGCACTACATACCGCTGCATGCCTGCACACATATCATATGGCGGGTGTAGTATTCCCAGCACTGACATGTGTGCATGAATGTGTGCCCATGTATGCCACATATCGGGGGGAATATGTCCCACATGCTACACATCCCTGTACACCACAGTAGAGATCTGTACATACCTCAGTGTGGGGTGCATGGATTTGGATGGTGCAGTACATGCAACACGTTGTCTCTCCGTGTATACATGTGCGGTCACCACAATGTGTGTGTGTTGACATGTTTGTATGTCTGCTGCTTGGTGTGAGGGTGTATGCAAATATACTGTTGTGAACGGACACTAACCACACAGGGTGACCATCCCGTACTGGTGCTGCATTGCACAACCCTGTCGATGCCATAGGTGTGAGCCATACTGGCCACCTGTGCAAGTCCGCCCCCTGTGACATGGCGTGTGGGTGCATAGTATTGTGAGGGTGCTGACCACACAGGCAGGTGTCCCCATCTGCACACTATGGGGTGTGCGTCATAGTGGTGTACACCCCGCAATTGCGACCATATTCCTGTACTGTTACAGGGTCCGACTGCTGCACGCTGTGTACAACACCTGCACCATGTCACCATATCTGTAGTGTGTCCTGCTATGTATGTGACGTCTCTGTCCACTGTAGCCTGTGGCACCAACCACATGCGTCAGGTGCAGTATATGTGTGGACTTGTGTGTCATGTAGGTGTCCAGGCAGGTTGCGGGTACATGTAGTATGCTGCTATTGCCAGATGTGCCTGTGGGTAGTCCACAGCTACACGTGGGGGACCGATAACAGTGCTCCCTGTAGGCACATGCGAGTACACCATAGGAGGGATTCAGGTTATCAGAACCAACATGGTGCTACACATGTAACCGCACACATACCGTGAACACATCACAATGCATGCTGCACCTGCACAACAAGGTATGTCTGCTGCATGTTGTCAGTACACAACCCACATCACATACGCATCTGTCAGTTGTCATACACAACCACTGCAACATACACATCCCACGCTATGCATACACAGGTATCACATACACCTCTCACTATCCTGTCCATCCTGTGCATCAGAATATATTTGCATAACCCTGCACCGATGGTGTGGATGACAGGGATGCGGCAGAGGCTTCATCATATGCACAGGGTGATATGTTAGCCAGGGGCATAGGCTGCACCAGTGGATAACATCAAGTGTGTGTGTAAGGGCCGGTGAGTTTACTGGGCATGTCTGTGCAGAATGCATGTGGATGTGGTGGAGCCCTACAGTTGTGTCTGCTGTGTGTGGGTATGTGTGTACACAGTTCAGCCATATGTGATGCCTACACGGGGTATAATTGACAGCCCCAGACTGTACAGTGCAGGTTGTACAGCTCACTGTGTCCGTCCAAGGCCATGTGACCTGTGCCTGCCTGGTGTTGCACGAGCACTACCAGGTGGAGGTATAGAGTGGCTACTGTCCGATGACACATGTCCGCTGGAACCGTGTCCATGATGGGACCTGTCAGGGCCACGTCCACGTGGCCTGCTGTGTCCTGGTGTGGACAGTGCAGCACCAGCTGCACTGCTACTGCTACCGGCACTATGGGAGTGGGCATGAGATGTGGCACACACACGTCGACCTCCACTAGGTGGTGTTGCTGGCCTACACCCACGTGTCCTACGCCTCACCCCTACCAGGTGTTCCAGCACAGACAGCTCATGCTCACAGATTGCCATGCCTCGGTCGAGGATTCCAAACATTTCACCTAATCGCCTATCCAGTACATTAGCAATCTGCTGTTGAGCATTGGCCAATGTCTGGATGCTGTCATTTAGGGTACGGATTGCAGCCCTGTGCAGCCTCTGTCCTTCTTGGTTCTGCCGTTCTGCACGTGCCTGTGCTGCCATTACAGTCTGGAACATGCGTCTGGTGATACCAGCTGCTGCGCCCTGTACTGCAGGTGCATGTCTGCCAGAGGTCCTCCTATGAGCAGCACCAGCCACATGCCTGTGTGGCACATCACCAGTCATTACACTGGCAACATGGTGTGTAGTCACACCTTCTGTAGCCACCACACATTCCTGTTCAATGCCAACAGACGCAACGGTGATGTGGTATGTGTTGGCATCAGAACCGTGTGCGGGGATGAGGGGGACATAGGTGGGATGGTAACCAATGGCGCAGATTCTGCCCCTGACAACCCTGCCTGTACCTCATGCATATGGTCATCACCGCTAGTATCTGTGGGGACACTAACATCAGATGGACCGCAGGAGGGTAACGCACCTACACCACCTGTGAATGCAAAGACATACTGTAAGGTACATTACACACTGACACACACACACACACAGACACACACCCACAGACACACACCCACAGACACACAGACACACACACACACATACACACACACACAGACACACACACAGACACACACACAGACACACACACACACACAGACACACACACAGACACACACACAGACACACACCCACAGACACACACACAGACAGACACACAGACACAGACACACCATGCATGTGATATTTCAGATGGCATGCAGCATTCCTGCACTACAGCACAGGGAATGCAGCTCAGACATTAATAGTGTTAGTATGCATACCACCCTGGGGTGCACACTACATCAAGCAGGTGTCATATCAGTAGGCATGCAGTACACACAATCATGGTAGTTTGCATGCATCACCATGATACACCATGTGGCCACAAACAGGTTAACAGTACACATGGCTGACGTTACCTTGACTTGTAATCCACTGACATGTGCAGTGACATGTATACATGTGTGACACAATGGTGTCCCGCCACATGCACTGCATCATAATGGGCTTCAAAGTGCAGTGTTGTGTGTACAGCCTACAGATAGAATGCATGTTTATCACATATGTATGTGCAGATGTGGTTAGTGTGAGCCATGTACATAGCTATACAGTGTGGAGTACTGGCACTGTGCCACTGCATGGCAACATGATGCATGTATGTTGCTGTGCAATGCATAACATGGACACATTGCATTGCCATGACTGCAACACAGCCATGCTGTTCCACAGCATGTATATGGTAGACACCGGTGACACCTCCGGTGGCTGTAGACAGGCATTCCGGTTGTCCGGTGTAACACATCAAATGTACAGGTGGTCCACTATGGCTATGATTGCACTATGTGTGGACAATGTGCAACAGGGTCTATCCACATCAGGCGTATTGTGTGGCAACATGCCTGTGGCTATCACCCATGGCCATGTGTGAACGGGACTTGGACAATTGTGTGTGATGGGCATCTTGTACACATGTCTGTGGTGTCCCATGTGACATACACCCATACATGTCAGAGGTGTCACAATCCACAGGGCTATGCAGACAACAGTGTGGATGTTTGTTATGTCTGGTGTAGGTCATGTGATGGTGTGACAATATTGCAGACAGAACACCACAAGCTTGGGACATGTCGGGTGGTTTGTCACAATGTGTGCACACAATGTAGGGGCATATGTCACATTGTTGACACCTGTGTGCTGCCCAGATCACTGCTCACTGTGTGGTACTGTGTGCGTACCACGAATGTTGTTCCAATGCTTACTACATATGCATCCATTGTAGAACACCTCCACCGTGGTATGCATAGCTGACCACACATATCACATTGACAGGTACTGTGGTTTCATGCCAGTGTATAATAACGGTTGTATCTACTGCACACAGGTGGCATGTGTGTGTCTGGTGGTGCAACCTGTATAACATGACTGGAACTAAACCCAGGTGTGCATGTCATACCTGGCCACATGGCAAATAACTCTACACTGTAACATGCCTGATACTGACAACAGTCTCACCTGTGATGGACCCATGTCTGTGCGACACACCAGAGGTACCTGTATAGTGGGTGACACAACAGTATAAACATTATCCATGACTGTATGACAGCCACAGTTCGCACTGTGCATGTGACATCATGTACCTGTGTGATAGCATATGGTATGCACACGTCTGCATACACAACATAGCATACTGTAGTATGCAGCTTGTGTGCCCATATACCTGGCATGTGTTGTTACTTTACATGATGTACAGTGACACCTGCAACTACAGTGGATATCATACTCATATGAAGGACTGACTTACCAGGCAGCTCCAGGCTCATTGGTTGGGAGACACCCACCGCCATGATGGCGGCTTGTGTTTCTGCATGCTGTTCCCTGGGTGGCCCCAGACTGGCCAGTAGCTCCTCTGTGTGTGTGAGTGGGGCTGGGTTGGTGGCCCACCACCTGTTCCACCTTGTTCTCTGGCGATTGCCGTGGCACGCTGTTTCGCATGCCGTATGAGGTCCGTGCAGTGTCGGCGTACCTGCTGGTAGGTGCGGTTGTTGCCACCCACGTCATTCACCCTCCTGCGTATATCCTGCCACAGGTCATCCCGCTGCTACGCTTGCTGTGGCGCATGGCTGAACAGCACGTCATAGTTGTCATGGAGCAATGGTATGATTACTTCATCCTCCTGCCAGCTGAAGGCTGGGAGTCGTGAACGTGGCATTATCTGTAAGACATAATGATGGTGACAGGTCACATTCACGCTGATGTACTGGCATACCGCTGAATATACATTGCTATGACATTTACGACATCTGCACAGTAATCTCTGGGACGCATCATGACACTGACACAGCTGACGTGTTGCTGCCACACCTGTCACACCGTTATGCAGTGGATATCATATCATATCTCTGTGTCAACTCATCACACTGTACATACTCCATGTAGATGGTAACTTGCTGTGGACATGTGTACCTGCCTGCACCTGTGTTCTTACCAATCTGCACTTGGCCCGATGTGTCCACAGTACTACTGTTCACCTGGATGCTGTGTATATGTCACATAGCATCACAGATGCAGCCGTTATGGATGTCAGCAGTGGCACTGCACACATACACATGGACACCTGTACATACATGTGTTTTGCCATATACATCTACTCAGCACTGTACGGGTGTTGGACATCCTGCCACGGCTCACCTGTATTGCACATGTGATACACATGGGACAATGTGTAATCATATGACATTTGCAGGGATGGTCACACATAGCATGTGCGTGCACGTTTTACACGCTGTCACACAACAATTGTGACACCACAAGGTGCATCAGTGCCACATTACTGATCCAGTCAGTTGATAGTGCATGTGCCATGTGGCCATCGCACCATGTATGACTGTGATGGCACGTGCAGCCGTGATGGACAGGGTTGCATGGTATGGCAGGGTATATCACATATATGGCACAGGGATGTGTCCAGCCTGTGGAATACCAGTATTGGGACGGTGGCTTTCCATTCCATATGTCATTTATATGGGTATATGGACATGTCGCATGTCCATCATCATGGTGTGGACAATGTCCTTCTGCAAGGTAGGCAGCATGCTGCATGGTGTTTTGCATGCCGTATGAGGTCCGTGCAGTGTCGGCGTACCTGCTGGTAGATGTGCCTTGTTACCACCCCATCATTCACTCTCCTCCGTACTATCCTGCCACAGGTCATCCCGCTGGCGCGCTTGCTGGTGGCGATGGCTGAACAGCACGTTCATGTTGTCATGGGGAGCAATGGTATGATTACCATATACCTCCTGCCATATACATCTACTGTTGGTACCCCTGTTGGACACCCTGTTTCCAGTTATGTATTGTAAAGCTGTGCACTGTGCAGGAGGATGTGTGAGCATGTGCAGCTACTGGCACGCTTTGCACCCATTGCACACATATATCACACATACACTTCACAGCATGTGTATGGTGCATGCTGGTATCACACACCCATGCATAAACATTACCCCTGACAGGTGCTATGTGCTGTAATATTGTTCAACACAGTGCTGTATATGCCTGCACGGTGATGTCCCGTGCACATGGATGGTACACCGACCTGACATGGGTACCTCATGTCTACATCCAGTGCCTGCTGTCACCACCATGTCGGTGGGTGCACTGCACAGCACCATCCCTTCCACAGTGACCATGGTGTTGAGCACAGCCGAGGTATTCATTTATGGGGATGGGGATGTTCACATAGCGGTGGCAATGCTGGTATCATCCATCAGACCATACACTCATGACACACACCTCACACACACAGCCCATTCAGTATGTTGTTCGCAACACTGACACAGCTATACTGCAAGGCCAGGTCCATTCCCAGCTGTACATACACAGATGTATAACATGACTCTCTGTGGCATGGGCTACAATGACGGTGGGGTTCAACACATACCGTGTTCGACTGTAGCTGGCGCTGATGTTCTGTGCACATGTCAACACATTAACCCTGTTCTACTGTAGCCAGCGGTGATGTGCTGTGCACATGTCAATGCTGCACATTGTGTTGATGTCTGTCTGTCAACAGGCCACTGGTGGAACATGCAAGGGTATTTGTAATCAAATATACATGCCGCCCTGTACAGCTGTACTGCTAACATCTCAGGTGCTAATGTGTCATGGACATGCACACCTTACCCGGAAAGGTACTCATCACCTCTTGTGGGTTGCTATTATCCAACACCCTATTTGTATTGTATTGTGAAGCTGTGCACCTGTGCAGGACATGTGAGCATGTAATGCGCTACTGCGTACCTTTGCACCCATTGCACAACATTTCACACAGGTACACTGGCAGTCATGCACTTCACAGCTTGCTGATGGTATGACAGGTGTTGTACACACTTAACACATATCCTGTGGGACATGGTCGTATGTACAGGCATGTCCAACCGTCACATACCAGTGCTATCCCTATATGATGGATATGTCTTACATGTGGCAATACAGCAACTGTCACATGTACTTGTGCAATGCCCCTCTACCACCGTACAGCGGTACTGCCTGTAGGAGATGTGCTTCTGCATCCATGCTGTGCCCATAGCTGTCAGTTGTACATCATTACGTGCAACGTACCTCATTTGGTGTTCTAACGGGTGCATGTTCATCACGGCACCACATTGGAAGAGTCTGTCACACAGTTATTGTTGTACATGGTTTACATGCCAGCCATGGCTTACTGGATGGGAATCATTGTAATTCATTGGGATATCATATTTATACATTGGAGCAATGTATTCCAGCCATCATATACCCTTCCTAGATGACACTGTTAGGCAGCCAGTCGTAGGTGTTCTACGATCTGCACATTAGTCACACAGTACGAGGGCTACAGTTACCCATTCTGGGGACAGGGTGCTGACAGCTGTGGATGGGGGTAATGCTGTCGACAACCATGACTGCACCTGACGGTCACATCTGGATGGGTAACATTCACAACACACACCGACCATCATGTAGTAACACATCATCTACAACAATGGACATTCCTGCAAGAACAATGTATGCAATATGTCTGTATGACCACTGTAGGCACCACTGGTGGCCCCCAGCATGGCAGCCAACATCAGTGTACATCCCGCAGACTCACGGGTTACACCATTCACAACACACCAGTCATGGATGACGCTGGTGTGAATCACACTGCAGTTCCACACATCATGTTACACAAGGCATCATGCAACGAGATGTTGTGGATGGGTGAACACCTCTGAAACTCAACATACGCACACATGACACATCATCTGGTACAATATATCTCTCATACATCATGTTATTGTGACTGCCCTGTGATGGCAATACACAGACTACGTGTACTGGGACATGCAATGGCTCACGGGTGTTATAGCCCTCTGGGTGTGTGTCTAGCCATGGTGTACAGTTGGCAGTGGTCTGGACATGGGGACACTGTGCAATGACCTACTGTGTCACTGCAACAGTTGCCTATGCTCCTATTGTTATTGTACAGGCATGTGGTATCTGACCGCTATGACAGTCCAGGTCAAACACAATGCTGTGGCACTCATGACCTGCAGCCATCGGCCTGGGGTGTAGAGCACACATGTACATCATCACATGCTATACTGCCTCTCTGGCAGTTTCACATAACTGTCACCGGCAGGGCTGTAACTGGCGGGCACGGCATGGGGTCATGTGGAACAATGCTTGCATCTTCCACTGTGATGCACACAACCGGGGCACAGCAACTACTGCACCACTCACATATCTCTGCGGTGACTGGGACCTGCCTCCATGCTCTGCGCAGCACACCTGCGATTACGGATTGTACACGGACCGTACCTTCCAGGCACATACCTGGACTGGAACACCCACAGATGAGGAGTTCACACATCACACAGTGTTTTGCACACATCCTGGACAGTTGCTTAACACAATGCATCATAGGTGCTCCATGTGCAGATAACCGTGTTTGTGACCGCTATACACATTGTAACACGCGACAGAGTCAACAGTGTGCACCACAGGTTACATACAGTCTGTGTTGTTATAGTGTACATTGGGCCTCAGACAGCTACCACTGCTGTGTGCTGACAGTAACCCACACTTTCCTGGTCGAGGATTCCAACCATTTCACCTAATCACCTATCCAGTAAATTAGCAATCTGCTGTTGAGCATTGGCCAATGTCTGGATGCTGTCATTTAGGGTACGGATTGCAGCCCTCTGCAGCCTCTGTCCTTCTTGGTTCTGCCGTTTTGCACGTGCCTGTGCCGCCATTACAGTCTGGAACATGCGTCTGGTGATACCAGCTGCTGCGCCCTGTACTGTAGGTGCATGTCTGCCAGAGGTCCTCCTATGAGCAGCACCAGCCACATGCCTGTGTGGCACATCACCAGTCATTACACTTGCAACATGGTGTGTAGTCACACCTTCTGTAGCCACCACACATTCCTGTTCAATGCCAACAGACGCTGACTGTCCTTCCTCTATGGGCAACGGTGATGTGGTATGTGTTGGCATCAGAACCGTGTGCGGGGATGAGGGGGACATAGGTGGGATGGTAACCAATGGTGCAGATTCTGCCCCTGACAACCCTGCCTGTACCTCATGCATATGGTCATCACCGCTAGTATCTGTGGGGACACTAACATCAGATGGACCGCAGGAGGGTAACGCACCTACACCACCTGTGAATGCAAAGACATACTGTAAGGTACATTACACACTGACACACACACAGACACACACCCACAGACACACACCCACAGACATACACACACACACACACCCACAGACACACACAGACACACACACACAGACACACACACACACAGACACACACACAGACAGACACACACACACAGACACACCCACACAGACACACACCCACAGACACACACCCACAGACACACACACACAGACAGACACACAGACACAGACACACCATGCATGTGATATTTCAGATGGCATGCAGCATTCCTGCACTACAGCACAGGGAATGCAGCTCAGACATTAATAGTGTTAGTATGCATACCACCCTGGGGTGCACACTACATCAAGCAACCACTACGGACGTCTGCTGACATCAGTTGTTAACATCATGACACCCAAGCAGATGGACACTGCACATACATATGCTGACACATACCACAGTGCGCTGCAGTAGCATGTACACAATTGCAGGAATCATGCTATTGCACACAGAGACATGGCGGTACTGACCAGTTCACAGATGCCACTGTGGTGGTCATGTTCCATGCACATATGATGTACAACCACATGTACAGGCTGTTGCACAGTGGTGTACATTCACATGTGTGGGGTGCATCACTTTCCAGCCATGGTGGGTCCCCGAGGTCCATCATCACATACTCCAAGGCTAGCTACCTAAACATGACTGCCGCACATTGCGGTGTGGGGCCTCAGGCATTGTGGTGGTATGTCAGTATTCTTTGGCAACATCCACATCTGATGTCACATACAATAGTCACCCAAGCATTGCAGACCGAGCTAATGTTGGCAACGTGCCAGGCGATGGAGTACTTACTGACAATACACCCTCTCACTCACTACAGGGTCGCAATCCGTACATGGCCATCATAGTGTCCCTGTGGTCACATACACAGTACTGACATGCACACAATATGTCCTGGGACACTGGCCCAATGTCACCTTTCAATGTCCCTGGCTGTAATGTCCCACCAACCTGTTCGGTATATGTCTCCGCACCAGGCCACTATATTCACTGCTAGCCTTTTGTCAGACATTGTGGACCCTGACTGCTGCACAGCGGCATTTATCGCACTACACACGGGTGGCACTGCATTGCACAAGTGGGACTATAGTCATACACCCATGACTGGACCATTCTGCATGGCAATGGGGCACATCCTCATGAACGTGATTCCCACACACATTGATGGCCTCCAGTCCTTTCCTAGCACCCGTGTTGGGCTTTTGTATGCCACAGCAAGGCACATACACATGCTGGCCACCTGTCATATAGTTGCATGGGCAGTTGGGGATGGTACGGAGGCTGACACATCATACGTTGTCCTCACATTGCCTTTCAGCAACATTCCACATTCTGGTATTGACAACATACACATCCACCTGCACATCATACCCTGTGTCTCAGGATGTTATGCTATGTGGCTCATGGACTGTACACACAGTGGTGCCAGCATACCATAGTACCTACTACATGTCAGGTACATATTGCATTACACAGTCCTCAGTCATAGGGCCACTCATGTTCACTATATGCTTACATACGGAACATGCTGTCACAGAGTACTGTCCATGCCTAGATTTCCCACACCTACATACCAAGCGCCATTATTGCTCCACCAGCTCATACCAATACCAACCATACAGGTGTCAGTGTGGCAGATACTTCATATGCGTATCATGGCATCAGGATGCATGACACATTGTGCATGCACATCACCTTTGCATAACAACAGTCACCCACTGACTATCACATGGATAGTGGTCCCATACATACATATCACATTGTACATGGTTGCAGTACACACATATGCCACACACAGTCCTGTGGTTACCGTATTCCACTGTGGCATGGATATCCTTCTGCAAGGCCACACCTATCTGTACTGTGTGTGATGCTGGTACATAGGTAGCCATTGTACCTGTGAACTACACACATCTACACACAGTCAAGGGTACAATAACACATTTATGGTGTACCTTCAACAACAGCTACAGCTTTACATGGCACAACATTGACATGCCACTATGTTTACTGGGCTCAGACAGTTTACATATGCGGCTGACATACGGACAACATATCTGTACACATCTGCATACCACATACTCAAGGGTGTCTTCTGCTCTGACACAGCTCATGTCCTCCACATTAGTGATGCATATTTATTTTATTTTTATTTTATTTTTATTTTACATTTGTTGACCGGGCTAGTCTAGCTGGATAGATGTCCATTTTCAGTAGAGGCCTGAGGAGAAAAGCTCCACACACAAAGGAAAAAAGCCCAATAGAACAAAGTAAACATCTTTGTAACAAATGACTAAGATAGAAGAATGTCCAAAAAGGACAGGTTACATAAAGACTACAGTAGGCAGGGAAAATACAAATATATATATATATATATATATATATATATATATATATATATATATATATATATATATATATAAAACTATACTCCTCATACATGCCATCTGCGGTGGGCAGTGTGAATGGAATGCTCCTGGATATGTGCACACATGCCACACTGCATGGGCTGGGCTTCTGTGTTACTTCCACGAACACAACACACACCATGCTGTGGAACATAGGTCCTGTGTACATCCCGCAGGGACACACGGTAGCACTGTTCATGTGATACCTCCCTTGCTGTTTGAGTGACAGTAGTCCTGGTACCACCACAGCAGCGGTACTGTGTAGTGGTGCAGTTGACACCTGCCTCTGCTGTTCACTGGACACTACCATGGAGAGGTGACACTACTGTGTACACTGCCCATGTGCTTACACGTGGACCTGCCAGACTGCATTGTTGCCCACTGTGCACCTGTGCAGCTACTACAAGTCCTTTGGGCATGGTTACTTGGTGTCCCTTCCATTTAGACTAGCTATCATGCTACTACTCTGTCCCATACCTACAGGCCATATGTATCCTGTTATTGTACATTCAATAGGCGATACCTGTGTTATGTATGATATGCCTGTGATACTGTGTATGATATCTGTCATATCTACCTAGACAACTTTACATTACACATATTTCACATAGTATCCCTAATGCAGGGCATACTTGCACGTCGGCCACACCTTACATATGACATCAACGGTATATGCTCATACACATGCGTGCTGTGACAGTATACATACATGTACTATCCCCTGCTATGGCGCTTCCTTGTTGGACATCCACTGCCAGCAACAGCGTGTGGTATGGCATTGCTCTCTTTAATGCCCTCCTGTGGCATCCCTTGTGGTGTCTCCGCTGTGTACATGATGTCCCACTGCTGTACACATGGTGTCTACAAGCGTTGGTATGCTCAGCAAGATATCACTACATAAGTACCTTTCACCACTTTCTGCATTACGGACAAGTGTAATTAATTACAACCACCATTCACATACAGTACAGCTTATTAATACAGATCATGTGTTACACAACCTTACATATCATGTGTTCTACATACCTTGTCGGTGTGTCGTTCCGTGTATCGTGTATCGTTTTTCCGTTTCCTTTCGTTTTCGGTAGTACAATGCTGTTTTGGTATGAGCATACGGTTTGAATATCCTGAGAGTCATCCTTTTATACGTCGATACCTGCAACATGTGGATTCATCCCACCAATTGCTGTTCCTCAGTGAGTAATTATGTGCATATCACCTGTGCATCTACTCCATTCGGAAATTACGCGTCGATACAGGGGTATAATTGGAGTCTCCACCTGGGCGTTGGCTATTTGCCCTACCTTCGTGGAGATGGTCTGTATTGTGTTATGTTATGTGTAACTGCAACTGCTATGCGTAGCGAAATGTATATTTTGAAGTCATGTCACCCGTGGACTGTGTGTGACAGGTGTAGTATTTGGTTCGACATGTGGGTGTACCTGTCCTGCCGACGAATGATAACGGGGTATTGCATTCAGAACTGTAACATGGCTGTTGTATTCCTTTATACAACGCATGCAGGTATGCATCCGCCTTTAATTGTGTCTCCCACGCGATATGTTGTGGTTATGCAGATGTCATTGACTGACTGTATGTTTGTGCTGCTATTACGGTTTGTATTCCTTTAATATCTACGGTGGGGGATATCGGTGGTTGTACGTGACGGATACGGGTTGTGGGCCTTGCATCTCTACATAGACAGTATAGTTGTCTGTGTGCTCCATCCCTACTTGGAGAGTTAACAGTTAATAGTCTTTTGTTATGGCATTGTAGGTTGGGCTGTTGTCATGCGGTGTCGGTATCGCCTGCAGGTGAGCTTGATGCATGTATACCTCCTTAACATCTGTGGTATATCAGCGGTTATGTGTACATGACAACTATCCCTTGTCAGTCTGACCCAGATATTTGCAGTCATTGTGGTCCTGTTGTTGGGATAGGCTGTTTGCCAGTGGTTGCCACATATTCAGATGGGAATTGATTGTTTGACACTTGCAGAACACACAGCGGTGTTTACGGGCCAACACGTGGCCATGGTCAGTACTGGGGTAGCATATACATATTTCCGCGATACATACCTATTGCTGCGTGGCTTTGCCAACGTATCATATTGCATGTAACATATCAGTGTCGTACATGCAGGCATGACTATTACATATGTCCTTTCCATTTCTTATGGGGAATATTCCTGTGCTACCATCTGGGACACATTCACTTTGTATCGTTCTATGTCACGACACACCTAGCCAGGGTGGGGCTGTCACTACTACTGTGGGACTAGTAGTGAACATATGCCTGAGGCTAGTTTACCATATGCCTACACCTAATATTCTGCTCTGCCTCTAACTTGGCACCAACATACACATGTTGCAGACACACACACATTACATTCACACAGTGACGCACACGGCACCCTCAGCGCACACGTACACATACTACGGCACTCACGGGGACGGTTGCACACAGTACCTACGTGGACCGCAACACCGGAGGTGGTGTCTACCTCTCCCTTCATATCATCATACTATTACACACGCATGTACTGTTACAGTACTGTGTTCTGGCGGTCTTTCAGCCTCGCGGTTATGCATATCGGTATGTTACACGTTCCATGGTTGGCGATATCCTCTTATTTTGAACCTCCCGGATGCTCAGATTGTCGTTGCACTATGTATACTATGTTCAGATATCACGGGATACCTCTCAGTCACCTTATATCCCTCTAATTCCCTGTCTTATCTGTATTATATATATGTATATGTGTACATATTTATCTATATATATATATATATATATATATATATATATATATATATATATATATATATATATATATATATATATATATATATATACATATATATCTATATATATATATATATATATATACATATATATATATATATATATATATATATGTATACATCTTGCGGCGACCGTGGCAGGCACACAGCAACGCCATATGCTGTAGGACTCACGTACTGCTCAGGTGTTGGCGCCACATGTTCCACTGGCTGTTGGGTTTACAGTGTTTGGGGGCTGCCTATGTTGGAGTCACACATAAGGCCACCCATACATTACACTTTACAGGTGGTCATGTTTGTGTGCCATCCATTTCACTGTGTGTGCAGGTGGGGAGGTGTCAGTCCATGGGGCCTACGCTGTCAGAGTATGTGCTATACGTTTCCTATTTGCCAAGGTGTAGGCATATTGGGTACGCCTCCGTCTGCCTACTGGGGCTGGCACAGTGTGTTCCTGGTCCAGAACCCTCTGTGCCTGGACTGGCCTTGCCAATTGTGGTGGGCTTTGTGGCCCTTCACCATTATGTCCATGCAGCAGCTGCTTCCGCAGGATCATATTATGTAGCATGGCACATACTATGAATATGTGGGCACATGTGCCTGGAGAGTACTGCAAGGCTCCACCAGATGTATCCAAGCACTGGAACCATGATTTCAGCATCTCGAACACATGCTCTATGATTATTCTAGTTTGTGCGTGTGCCTCATTATGGCATTCTTGGATGTGTGTATGTGCATTTCTGATGGGAGTCATCATCCACGGTTCCAGTGCATAGCCAGCATCCCCCACGAGATGGCCTTGTGGTATGTCCCCCCTGACAAATACCTGGTACAGCTGTGAGGCTTGCCAGATATGGGAGTCGTGGTAACTTCCAGGGCTGCCAGCACACACATCCATGATAATGCCCTGGGCATTGCACACGACCTGGCAATTGATGGGGTGGAATCCCTTCGGTTTATGTAGCATCTACCCTGCTCGCCAGGTGGTGACTTGATTTGTATGTGCGTACAGTCTATCGCACCCAGTACCTCCGGGTATTGTGCCACATGGTGGAAGTGGCGCATATTGCTAGCCAACTCCTCCTGAGATCTGGGGAAGTATATATGCTCATTGGCATGTGGTAACATGGCATCCAGGAACTGGTGTAGTACCCTGGATGCTGATGCCTGTGAGATGCCCATTATATCTCCACTTGGCCTTTGAAAGGTACCTGTGGCCAGTATTCGCAAGCTTACACATACCTTTGTGTCCACTGGGATGGGTTCCCCTCTGTGTTTCTTGTTCTCAGGTGTGGCCGGCACAGCTCCACTATTTCCTGTAACATGTCCCTGTCCACCCTGCAATGCCCCACTATCTCCTGGTCATGTAGCCCCTGGTAGGTTACCCTTGGTTTGAACACTCTCCTCCTCCTCTGAGGCCTGCGGTGGTTGTCGGCATCCTCCTCCACAACACCGTCTGTCTCTAACACATGCTGATGGATCGCAGCTACGGCAGCACCCAACATGTACATTTTGTTCCCTGTGTGTTTACACCTATGGTGCGGCGTTTGTGAATACACGGCTGTGTGTTGTGTGCATTCACACTTTATACTATTGTGCTGTGCACACCGATGATGTCATAGGGTGTGTTTGTACGGCCGTATCTAAGGGTTATCTTCCGTGTTTTACCGATGGAACTACAACGGTGTTGCCTTTGGTGTTGCATTACTCTTGCCTGCCATGGATTACCTTTCGACCTTCCCTTACTATTTCTGCACGTTGCACCTACCATTTTCTGGCATGCATCCTGCAGAGCACTGTCATTTCTACTTTCATGGACATGGCATATCATGCGTTTTGTGTGCTACTGCCGTTGTGCTGCCTGTCTGCTTTGCTCT
The DNA here is from genome assembly GCF_019279795.1 of Protopterus annectens. NCBI lineage: Eukaryota > Metazoa > Chordata > Ceratodontiformes > Protopteridae > Protopterus > Protopterus annectens. The sequence goes on along the minus strand of NC_056727.1, from coordinate 47,479,116 downwards.
GCTGTGTCAGGTCTTCTATTTTTGCAGTCTGCTACCTCCCCTACTTTCTTTGCATTCATATGCCTCCCCTATCCCGTTTTGCAGGTTTCTGCATGCAGAGTTGTCAGCTGCCGCCGATTGGCCTTCGTGGGTTGATTAGTGTTGATTGCTCATTAGTACTCCAATTGCACTTCTTCCGCATTTCCTTATATTCTTCACATCACCTTCCTGTTTCCGATATTGTTTGCGGGGCGTGCGTCACATGACTAGGTTCCGGGAATGTTGACATCCTCGTACACATGCACTTTTGCGTGCATTGTGTGCTCCCAGCTAAACTATTACCCCACACCCCGGTCCTGCAGCTTTGATTTGCGATGTACAGCCCAGCTTTGCTGTGCTCCAATGTGCTTACTGCTACGGTGGCACACCCCTCTGCAGATGTCATGTATTCCCTCTGAGCCACTCCTCGGTGTATTACCGCTGCGCCATTTGGTACAACCTTACTCCGGCGGGGAATTTGCGATTCAGTATTATCTGCCTCATTTGCATGGCATTGACTACTAATTCATAGTTACCATGCCGAAGACTGCCGCGAGTCCTTGGCAACCCTTGCACCATGGTTGTGGCGTTCCATGCATACCATGGTGTATTATGCTGTGGACCTGATGTCTATTACGATGCTGTTTTATAACATTGTTATATTATTTCATTATGTTGCACCTTCCGCACACATGTCCTGCGGTTCTGATGTGAGTTATTGTGGACATGCCATTTAAGTTGTTATTTACATGTTGTGCATGTTTTCTTTTGCCATTGTCTGTGTATTTCACCATTGGCACATGTTAACAGTGTGATACCTGGGTCTGACACTCTTCCATTACTCCGATGTTATGTTTGGGAAAATGTAAACCGTTTTTTTTTTTTGTTTACATTGCCGTGGGCTTATGCTACGCCTGCACCACTTCGTGAATCGCTATATGCCTTCATTTGCATGGTGACACACCGCACATGGGGTGTTTAGCATACCTACGCCGGGGGCTGCACAGATCTGGTGCACGCCGGTAGTGCACGTGGAATTGGATCGTACATGAATCGCTCGGCAGCCATATTTGGCATTGTAACGCCTACGCTATGCATGCACCTGGCGCAAGGTTCATGAATCCCGGGGAATGTTATTATGCCTTTAGGATTCAGTTTGTCTGATATCGTGACATTAATGCATACATGAATTTTACCTTTTTGTGAAATAACTTTTGAAACATTTACATTAGCAGAACAATTTGTTAATGAATGTGAAAGAAGTAACATATGTCCTTGGAAGGAACATATTATCAGAATTTAAAAGTACAGTTAAAAAATACAATTTAGAATGACTGAGATAGAAGAGAATGAATTAAAATGCTTTCCCAAGCTTTTGACAGGATGTACATGCTATTAAGAAAGTTCTGTTTGATATAAAAGTATGTACTGGGAATGAGAGATTTATGTAACTTTAAAAAGAAAAAAATAATAAGTTACAGCATCTACCTAATGTGATAGAAATAAATGGGAAAAAGGAACTGGTAATTACCAGGGGCAGCCAGAATCATATTTGTTCGGTGGGGATGGATCACATTTAATCCAGGACTGGACAAAAAGAAGATGTGGGAAGTGTGTAGAATTTGGCCATTCTAGAAAAAGAAACTATTGTACTGAGTATTGAAGTGAGAGGAACTTTTATTTGATTGTTCACTAATTAATGAAGAAAGACATGATGAAGAACAGGTTTTTGCATATGAAAGACTGAAAATGAATGATGAAAGGATGGGGTTTGTGATGGAAGTGAATATGAGGATGTTCAAGATAAAAGTTTAGAAAAAATGAATTAAATGAAGTGCAAAAACTTGTAAATGAAAAAAAAAAGCAGAGATGGAAAACAGGTTTGGGGTATTAGAAATAGAGGAAGAAGAAGAGGAAGGTGTGATCTCTGGGTCAAAAAAAAAAGGTGGGGAGGTTCTATTGGCGAAGGATGAGAAGGAGAAAAAGGAGACAAAAAGATGAACTGAAAAAAAAATGCAGACATGGGGGAAAAGTTAATATAAGTATAGCACCACCAAATGTGAATAGCAAGAAAAGTGATATTAGAGGAATGATTGTGTTTGAATGGTGTGAAACATAGATGCAGAGGGAATTTATTTACTTGTCATAAAATGTACATATAAAAGGAGAATGGTGGAATTTGAGGTGATGTGGAAAAGAAAAGTGGTATAGATTATAGGTGGGTTGCATGTTCAGATATTGCAGCTTCACTAAAATGAAGAGATTAAAACAGATATAATGCTTGTGTTTGTGGCAGGGAGATTTAGTGTGTGATGTAAAAAAGGGGATGAGGGTGATTACAACACTAATAGTGCATGTGTATTCATATTTAACTGTAATAATTTATTATTTATTATTTGTTTATTTGACATTTCTTTGCCAAGATGGTATGACTGCATCAGAATGGTCCCATTTTTCAGTGGAGGCTGGGGAGAAAAGCTCAATTTACATACAGAGATGTAAAAACTTTATACAGAAAACATAAAATTACAAGTATTACAAGTAAGATGGTACATTGTTTTAAAATGGATTATAATTTGACATTAATATTAACAAGAAAATACAATATTACAAGATATATACATAAATGATACACAACATACAAATAAATGATGCAAAGAGATGAAGTACAGATGGAGAGAGAATGAAAGAGAGATTTGGTCTGGTCTGGAGAAGACATTAGCTTGGATCAGTGCATGGGCATAGCCAGGAGATGATCATGTGTTGTTTCAGTGCAATTTTAAAGGCAAGTAGGTTAGTAGTAGTTCCCACAGCAAGAGGAAGAGAGTTCGTTGCTTCTGCAACATAGTAGGAATAGAGGCTTTGGCCATCTGTCTTAGAGGGTTTGGATATAGAGAAGCTGTTTATCTGTAGACCTAAGTGTTCTGTTTGGGTTTGTAAGGTTGATGATATTATTTAGGGCGGGGAAGGCTAGGGGGTTGTACACCATGTTGTAGAGTGTTAGTAGTTGAGTATATAGTAGTTAGTTTGGGAATTGTGGCCAATTTAGTTTGTTTAGTGACAAGCAGTGGTGGGTTCTAGTTTTGACTTGGTGGCAAACTTGCCCACTTTATTATAACACTGTTCTACTTTGGATCGAGAGAAGCTCTGTAGATTGGTAAGTATCAGGGTGCCTTAAAGCGGGGGGGGGGGGTAGAAGGAATGTTTTGGCGAGGGTGATTTTAGACAAAGAGGTTAGAGTGTATTTGTTTCTGTATAATGTGCCAAGTCGATGGTGGGTTTTCATTATGTTTTGTTAAATGTGGAGATCAAATCATAGGTAATCAGCTATGAGTACATCTAGTAGCTTGGTGGGGTGGACAATTTCAGTGGTGGTGTTATCAGTAGAGAGAATTTTGAAGTAGTTTAGAGCCGCAGTACAGTTTTTTGGTTGAAAAAGGAATCAGTTTAATTTTTTGGGTTGAAGAATAGTTGACGGTTAGTAAAGTGGGATTCAACAGCAGAAAATGTTTGTTGAGTATCAGAGAAAAACTGGGGTAGTGTGCGAGAGGTGCAGATTGTTATGGAATCATCAGCATATTGCATGAGTATTCCACTAGTAGATGAGAGGTCAAGAAATATTGCTGATACAAAGCAATCTTTGTTTCTAGCTCTGTTTACATATTCAGTGAAGGCTAGGAGGGCTGTTGTTGCGTTGTGGCCAGGATGAAAACCATGTTGTTTGTTTGTAAGGAGGTTGTTAAGCTGTATTATTTCATGAATTGAAGATGAATACATTTTTCTAGTATTTTAAAGATGAGAGAAAGTATGGCTATGAGTCAAAAGTTTGTAAGTTCAGTGGAGTTACCTCCTTTGTGAATGGGAATGATATGGGTCTTTTTCCAGATGTTAGGTACTGGGAATTCAGATAAGGACTGATTGATCAAAATGCTGATTGGGCATGCTATCGAGTCAGCTGCTAATTTTAGGTATGTAGGAAGGAGATAGCAGAGGTAGGGCAGGGTTTGGGTTTGTGCAGTAATCTATTTAAGAGGCTTGTAGGTAATGGCTGAAGAGAGAAAGTGGGAAGGATTTGAAAAGGCGATTCTGTGCATTGAAGATGAGGAGGGTCTTGACCAAGAGAATGGGGAGTATAAGGGGAAGATAGAGAGGAAGAGAGGCAAGTGGTGGTGGTTTTAGTGATAAGATCAGCTATAGATTTTATGAAGTGGATGATAAAATCTTCAGTGATTTGAATGGGAGGGACACTGAGTGAAATCTTGCATTCCTTTTTAGTTCCAGGGTAGAGGAGAGTTGTGATAGTGGACCAGAATTTTTTTTGATTGGTTTTATATTTCTGCTGTAGGTGAGTATAGTATAGTATAGCTGTTTATCTTTGATAACTTGTTTGAGAAAATTCAAAATTATATGATATTAAACATGTCTATTATGGTGGTGGGAGACTTTGTAATTTAAGAAAGATGAAAAGTAAAATAATGCACAATGTAAAAATGCTGATAGAGGTTGCAAATAATGGTAGGAAAAATAAGGAAAAGGACTTATGACAGATGGTTATGTAAAACAAAGATTGATTATATTTTGTTTTTAGATCACATGAAAGAAATAAAAGATGGAACTAGAAAAGCACAATTTTCAGATCATTGCCCTTTTGGGGCAATAATAGGAGAGAATGGAAATATAATAAAAGAAGGAAAAGAGTTAAAAAAGACTGGCAAGAAAAAAGACAGTAATGAAATGTCTTAAAAATGAAGAGGGCAACTGTGAGAAAATCAAGATAATAAAGCCATTTTATGACAGTTTGACAAAGTAGTCAATGGTGTTTAAATAAAAGGATTTAAAATATACTTAAAATAAGAGAGACAGAGAGAAAGAGAGAGAGAGAGAAATGGAAGAAAAACAAGATGATATATAACAATCAAAAGAAATTAGTACAGAGAGGGTAAGTCTGGAAGAAAAAGGATATATGTATGTATATATGTATACACACACACACACACACACACACACACACACACATATATATATATATATATATATATATATATATATATATATATAGATATATACACACACTGTGTATGTATATATATATATATATATATATATATATATATATATATATATATATATATATATATATATATATATATATATATATATATATATATATATATATATATATATATATATATATATATATATATATATATATATATATATATATATATATATATATATATACACATGGTCAACATGCTCGAGACCATATGATCGACATTCGAAATGTTGACTATGCAGAACCGGCATCTCTGTACAGTGCGGAATGGAAAGATTTCCATCTTTTGCACTGTAGTGCGATCTCAGAATTGGTATATTTAATTTACGGGGGGTGTGGGAGGTGGAGCCCCCCCTTGTGGGGTGCAGGGAGGTGTAGCTCCCCTGCTAGCAGTGTGAAGGTAAGTTGTCATTGTGTCTTTTTTTTTTTTAATTACATAGTTGACATTTCAAATGTGAATCATATGGTCTCGGGCATATGGTCTTCGATATTCTGAAATGTCGACCATGTATAGTAGACCCTTATATATATATATATATATATATATATATATATATATATATGTAATATAATAAAGAAAAATAGAAAGAATGGCATTTGAACTGAAAAATAAGAAGGTTCTCCTTTTGGGGTAAGAAATTGAGATGTAATGAAAGATAAATGATATCCGGGATTGAAGCTTTTCTTCCTGGGCCTCCAATGAAAATGTGCTTCTTCCCAGTCAAACTTTCTAGATAATCAAATGCCAATAAATAAATAAATGAAAATGAATGCAATGTAGGTTGAAAGGGGACCATTAAATTATAAACAAGAAGAAATTAAGGATATAGTTGAAAGGTATGTACAGAATATGTATGAGAAGAACAATCTGACATGGTATGTATGGAAAATAAAGAAAATGAAAAAGGCGGTAGTGGAAGGAATGGAAAAAATTGAGAGGAAAGATTTAGAGGATGCTACAAAGGGAGGTAAAAAAAGTAATCTGTACCAGGTCCAAATGGGTTAGGGTATATTTGTATACAGAAATTTCAGATGAAGAAAAATATGTTTTTCTGGCAATATTGAATGAATGGATGGAGGAAGCTATATAAGAAGAAAATATTTGTAATAGGGTTATAACATATGTAAGGAAAAGTGGGTAAGGAAGAATTAAAAAAGCTAAAGTCTAATGACATTGAAAAATTCTGACTATAAAATATTTATGAAGATGAATCAGAAAAGAATGACGGATGTCAAGAAAGAACAACTGGGTAATGTGTATATGGGGTTAATTGTAAAAGAATAAATGAAATACTAACGATTTTTAAATAAATTGAATAGATAAATAGGAAGGAGAAGAAAACATAGGAGTATGCTATGTGACTCAGGCATTTGACAGAACTGTGATCAAGAGAAAATGAACATTTTAAAATAATACAATGTAGGAGAAAAAAACAAAGGGTAGTAAGTACAATTTATGATAATTTGTATGTATCTGTGATGGTGAATTGATGGGCAGGAAAAAGATAAGACAAGGAAGGGGGCTAAAGCAGGGATGCCCATTCAGTGTGTGGCTAAGATGGCAAGAAATGCAGATATATAAACATGTAGATCAAGGTTAGAGGATGGTAGATGGAACGGAAGGGATAAATTAGCATTGCTGATGATCTATGCAAATGATTTGGTCTTAGTAGCTGAGAGTAAACATTGGACGAAACAGATGTTTATAGAACATAACATATTTTAGGTATAATGTGATTACATATAAATATGTCAAAATGCAAAGTGTTTGGAGATATGCTAAGAATGGCAGGAATTTATTTTACCAGAGATGAAATTGATGTACTAGAGCAAGATTGGAAGGGAAAAAATAGCAATAGAACAATGGAGAGAAGGTCTAAAAATAATTATGACCATTGACTTCTTGGTGGAGGGTGTTTCAGTTGTCCCTAAGGAAAAAGGTATATATGTTAGACACTTATATTTTTGGAAAATTAACATGTTTAGGTGGTATGTACATGTTTTCAAGCTGTATGGAAACTGAATTATTTGGTATCTTTTTTTTTTTTTAGTTTATTGTGTGAAAAGGTTGAATCTGGTCAAAATGGGTATAGTGTATAATGTAAAGGAAAAGATAAGCTTGCATTTATTAAGTCCAATGGTTTTCGTAGCATCAATAAATTTGTTTTGTTGTTTAAAAAAGTAACTGAAAAAAAGACAATGTGATGACATTTTTATTTGAAAAATATAAAGGTACATGGATGGATGGGGTAAAAAAATAAACAGAGAAAGAAACGGTTTAGAAGAGAAGGATACTGAAATTAAAATGAAGACATGCAAACCTGATGTAATATAAAGGAAAGACTGGTATAAAATGAAGGAACGCAAACTATTACATTGATCCTTGGGAAAATGAATGCTGAACACAAGAAAGCAAAAATTACAACTTAGGAAAATTTTGAATAATTTTTGAAGCAAGTGATTTTCTGTGACATTTATTATTGGCCAAACTGCCAGTGCAAAGTAATATGAAATATTAAAATGATTGTACAAAGAATGTTTAATACCAGTAATACTGAAGAGACATTGATTGTAAGAAAACACTGAGGGTTTTTGACATTAATCAAAGGTGTTTATGATTGGAAAGTTTTTAAAAAACTTTGATATGGACATGTTGCTGTATGGGAAATAAAAGGTTGGGAGTGAAAAAGAACTGAAAGAAAATGGGATGGCATTTTTATTCGTTGCTGATTAGTTTATGAAGAAGAAAATGTAAAGAATTGGTGTATAACAAAACAAAAGATGATGAGGAAGTATTATGTCATCTAAAGGAATGGTTATGGTAGAAAGAGTGGGGGGATAAAATTGGTTTTAAATGCATATAGGAAAATAAACATGTTAAATGTTTTATTGTGATGTATAAAGTGTGATATACAGTATAAATATAAAGAATGTGTAACTAATGAAAGAAAGATGGAAAAGCCTTTACATAATTAAGCAACAACTAATCTTTTCAGTAGGTACCATAGTATCTTTTACATCCACCTAAGTTACCACCAAACCATGCAGATTGGGTATTGGTTTTACTTATCATCTTAAGAATAACATACACTGGAGTGCAGCACTCCCTTATGATGCAGTGTCATCAAACCGTCTACCTGGTAAAGGACCAGAACGCAGAGCTGTTTGCACCAAAAAGCAAGTGTGCTACCTGCTGTGCCTCTGAGATTGCTGAGCTAGCCTCAAAAAAATTTAATGGAGAAATAAAATGAGGTTAGGAAAGTGTGAGTGAAAAAAAAGGATATGAGAGAGAATTGAAAAGTGAGGAAAACAGTGGTTATAAGTGAGGGAGCAGAAATTTGGAAAAGGAATGTGGAACAAGGAAGAAAAATGCAAAGGTGGTACACAACTAAGTGTTCTTCAGTATAAAGAATATAGGAGAATAATACAATGTTAGATGCTCTAACCAAATGACAGACTGTTATTTGTGTAACTTTAGTTTTGCATTATTATAAAGCCATATCCCCGGGATTCATGAACCTTGCGCCAGGCGCACGCATGGCGTAGGCGCCACAACGCCAGACATGGCCACCGAGCGATTCAGGTACGATCCAAACCCACGTGCATCACCGGCGTACGCCGGAGTTGCGCCGCCTCCGGCGTAGGTATGTTAAATACCCCATGTGCGGTGTTGCACCAGGCAAATGAAGGCAAGTAGCGATTCACGAAGTGGCGCAGGCGTAGCATAACAGCACGGCAATGTAAACCAAAAAAAAATGGTTTACATATATCCAAACATGTCATAGGAGTAACGGAAGGCTGCCAACGTCAGGTGTCATACTGGTGCAACATGGCAATGGAGAAAGAAACCGAGAATGTCAAAAGAAAACATGCAGAAAATGTAAATAACGACATAAATGTTATGTACGCAAAAACCACAGCAGAACCCCAGGACATATCCGTGGAAGGTGAGGAACAATGAAGTAATATGACAATGTCATAAAAGAGCAGTATAAGACACATCAGCATCACAGCCACAATACACCATAGTATGAATGGAAAGCCACAACCACAGCCCAAGGGTTGCCAAGGAGTGGCGGCGGTGTCTGGCGCAGTAACCATGTATTAGTAGTCAATGCCATGCAAATGAGGCAGATAATACTGAATCGCAAAACCCCCGCCGGCGTAAGGCTGCACCAAACAGCGCAGCGGTAATACACCGAGGAGTGGCCTAGAGGGAATACCTGTCAATCGCAGAGGGGTGTGCCACTGTAGGAGGAAGCACATTGGAGCCCAGCAAACATGGGCTGTACAATGCACATCACAGCATCAGGACCGGCGTGTGAGGAAATAGATGCGCTGAGAGTACACAATGCGCGCATAGATGCATGTGCACGAGGATGACTACGTTCCCCAAACCAGTCATGTGACGGTCGCCCCGTCAACAACCATGGATACAGGAAGGTGATGCGGAGAATATGAGGAAATGCGGAAGCAGTGTAATTGGAGTCGTAATGAGCAATTAACACCAATCAACCCACGAAGGGCAATTGGCGGCAGCTGACAACTCTGCATGCAGAAACCTGCAAAACGGCAAAGGGGAGGCATATGAATGCAAACAAAGTAGTGGATGTTGCAGAAATGCAAAGAGCGAAGAACCGATACAGCACAGCCAAGTAGAGAGTTAGCATAACGGTGGCAGCAGACAAAATGCATGAGATGACATGTGCCTGCAGGATACACTCCCGGAAATAGTAGGTGCAACGTGTAGAAACAGTAAAGTAAGGTGTAAAGCTAAACCAATGCAGGCAAGTGTAATGTAACACCAAAGGCAACAGCGTTGCAGTGCCAACGGTAAAACACGGAAGATAACCCACAGATATGGCAGCAGAGACACACCCAATGACATCACCGGGTGTACAGCACAACACTATAAAGTGGGAATGTACACAACACACAGCACGAATTCCCAAACGCTGCGCCTTACGGTGTAAACACACGGGGAACTTTTAAAATGTATATGTTGAGTGCTGCCGTGGCCGTGATGCATCGGCATGTGTTAGAGACAGACGGAGTTGCGGAGGAGGGTGCCGACAACTACCGGAGGCCTCAGAGGAGAAGGAGAGTGTTCAGACCAAGGGTGACCTACCAGGGGCTGCAAGACCTGGAAATAGTAGAGCGTTACAGGGTGGACAGGGACACGTTACAGCAAATAGTGGAGCTGTGCCGGCCAAGCCTGAGAACAAGAGACAACAGAGGGAAGCCCATCCCAGTGGACACAAAGGTATGTGTAAGCTTGCGAATACTGGCAACAGGTACCTTTCAAAGGCCAACCGGGGATATAATGGGCATCTCACAGGCATCAGCATCCAGGGTACTACACCAGTTTCTGGATGCCATGTTACGACATACCCATGAGTATATATACTTCCCCAGATCTCAGGAGGAGTTGGCTAGCAATATGCGCCACTTCCACCGTGTGGCACAATACCCGGAGGTACTGGGTGCGATAGACTGTACGCACATAGAAATCAAGTCACCACCCAGTGAGCAGGGTAGACGCTACATAAACCGCAAGGGATTCCCCTCCATCAATTGCCAGGTCATGTGCAATGCGCAGGGCATTATCATGGATGTGTGTGCTGGCAGCCCTGGAAGCTACCACGACTCCCATATCTGGCATGCCTCACAGCTGTATCAGGTATTCGCCAGGGGGGACATCACACAAGGTCACCTTGTGGGGGATGCTGGCTACGCATTGGAGCCATGGATGATGACACCCATCAGAAATGCACACACACACATGCAAGAACGCCATAATGAGGCACACGCACAAACCAGAATAATAATAGAGCGTGTGTTTGGGATGTTGAAATCATGGTTCCGGTGCTTGGATACATCTGGTGGAGCCTTGCAGTACTCTCCAGGCACATGTGCCCACATATTCATAGTAGGTGCTATGCTACATAATATGATCCTGCGGAAACAGCTGCTGCAGGGACATAATGGTGTAGGGCCACCAAGCCCACCACAACTGCCAAGGCAAGCACAGGCACAGGGCGTTCAGCACCATGAACACACTGTGCCAGCCCCAGTAGGCAGACGGAGGCGTACCCAATATGCCTATGCCTTGGTAAAGAGGGAACGTATAGCACATACTCTGACAGCGTAGGCCCCATGGACTGACACCTCCCTACCTGCACACACAGTGAAATGGACGGCACACAAACATGGCCGCTCGTAATGTGTACCGTATGGGCGGTCCCATGTGTGACTCCAACATAGGTAGCACCCAAACACTGCACAACCAACAGCCAGCGGAGCATGGAACGCCAACACCTTTACCGCATGCGGGTCCGACAGCAGACGGCGTAGCCGTATGCTGCCACGTTTGGCGCAAGGTGTCTACATATGTACATATGTGCATGCACAGATATGGAGATAGATATCATTACACACATAGAAATATATGTACACATACATAGATATAAAGTACAACAGGTTAAACAGGGAATCACAGGGATGCAAGGTTACAGAGAAGTAAGACGCGAAATCTCTACATAATAAACATAGTGAACGACAACCCGACTATCCGGGAGGGTGGACAGAGCAGGGAACGCCACCCATGGAAAGGTCAACCCACCTAAATGCATATTCGCCATTCGGGATGATCGCCAGGCCACGATACAGTAACAGGACATGTGCGTGTAATATTCTTAGGATATGAGGGCGGAGGTAGACACCGCCGCCGGCGATGTGGTCAATGTAGGTACTGTGTGCAACCGTCCCTGCGAAAGCGGCAGTATGTGTATGTGTGAGGTGTGTGTCGTGTGTTCCGCTGTGCCAGTGTAATGTGTGTGACACTGTAAAATGTGTATGTAGGTGTATGTACACGGACCGTACCTTCCAGGCACATACCTGGACTGGAACACCCACAGATGAGGAGTTCACACATCACACAGTGTTTTGCACACATCCTGGACAGTTGCTTAACACAATGCATCATAGGTGCTCCATGTGCAGATAACCGTGTTTGTGACCGCTATACACATTGTAACACGCGACAGAGTCAACAGTGTGCACCACAGGTTACATACAGTCTGTGTTGTTATAGTGTACATTGGGCCTCAGACAGCTACCACTGCTGTGTGCTGACAGTAACCCACACTTTCCTGGTCGAGGATTCCAACCATTTCACTAATCACCTATCCAGTAAATTAGCAATCTGCTGTTGAGCATTGGCCAATGTCTGGATGCTGTCATTTAAGTGCGGATTGCAGCCCTCTGCAGCCTCTGTCCTTCTTGGTTCTGCCGTTTGCACGTGCCTGTGCCGCCATTACAGTCTGGAACATGCGTCTGGGTGATACCAGCTGCTGCCTGTACTGTAGGTGCATGTCTGCCAGAGGTCCTCCTATGAGCAGCACCAGCCACATGCCTGTGTGGCACATCACCAGTCATTACACTGGCAACATGGTGTGTAGTCACACCTTCTGTAGCCACCACACATTCCTGTTCAATGCCAACAGGCGGTGACTGTCCTTCCTCTATGGGCAACGGTGATGTGGTATGTGTTGGCATCAGAACCGTGTGCGGGGATGAGGGGGACATAGGTGGGATGGTAACCAATGGTGCAGATTCTGCCCCTGACAACCCTGCCTGTACCTCATGCATATGGTCATCACCGCTAGTATCTGTGGGGACACTAACATCAGATGGACCGCAGGAGGGTAACGCACCTACACCACCTGTGAATGCAAAGACATACTGTAAGGTACATTACACACTGACACACACA
>NC_056727.1:47271985-47464485 GCF_019279795.1 Protopterus annectens | reverse complement strand
GACATCTTTAATAAGTGTATTTAATGCCATGTACATAACATGCATCTATGTGCTGTCATTACAGTAGCAAGGGGTGTGAGTCTACTGTCTGGGACACCTGAGTATATATGGCTTGTACAACACACTTTTCTGTTTGAATGTGTTACATACATGGGTGGTATCCCAGGTTTTATGCAGTCACACTGACATGTAGTGTATCATTACGCTACTACTGTTGACAATGCTTTCCCATATATGAGTAGATTGCAGAATGTAGTACTGGAACCAAACACCCCTGCATGCAAAGATGGACTCTGTGTCCTCACTGTCACATTCCTGGTGTGTGAGCTGTGTCTCATGAAATATTTCCTTCTGGATATTGATTTGAGATGTGGAAAATAACAGTAGACTACTATGTGTATAGCACATATCACTGAGGGCTGCTGTCATGCAGTAATGGCATACTTATCGATGTCAGACATCTATCTGTCAGCACTTTCATCATAATGCATAGCTAGTTGGCTAGCTGATGTCGGTCTGTCCTCTGTACAGATGTATTGATGTCAGGTATCCATCTTGGCTACTTACAGGCAATCTATACTTCACTGACATTGCCATATCTGCCCAGCTGCGTTATGAATGCCACAGCTAGAAATCCACACCCTGTACATACCACATGCCATGGATACCTCAATTAAACTACCACAGTCAACAGAACATGCTTGGGTACAGTTCTCTAAGACAGACACTCACAATGTTATGTAATGCATGTTGCATACATGTCAACTGGAGCACCTTAATGGCCCTCTGCAAGAGGCAAGCAGATGATTGGCTGATGCATGTAACTCTCACCCTGAGAATCACCCCTTTGGTATCTGTTGATAGATGGCCTGCTGGCACATGGCAGGTGGCATGATACAACTGTACACACATCCCCTACACTTCCCATCTCTCCATGAACAATAGCCTTTTACACACCTATGAACACCTGCACCAATGGACCCCAGTACTGACAAATGTGTACTTGAACATTACTGAGAATATCAGTGTCTGTGTGTTTGTAGACCTGTAGTTGAGAATACCCTGAGGCCCTTCACACCCACTGCACCCCCATTGCCATAGTTAGATGTGGCTGCTGCTGTACAGGATATTACATGTACCTTGTTACACTCTTGTCCCTAAGGGCTACCTGGGGCTTTCAATACCAGCACAAAACTGTTGTACAAATGGGTTGATAGGCATGGGATATCCACTTTGTTCTGGCAAGTGTGTATAGGTGTGTATGTGTGTATATCTGTAGGGTACAGCATTCTGAGGCCACATTCTCCTAATACAATGTGCCACACAGTATTAGGGATAGTGATGTTGCTGACCATAGGAGAACCATGACATTGCATCACCCTACTATCCCTGTGATATGTGCATTAGATGCATATCCCTGTAGTAGCACTCTTGGGATAGACAAGTGGTTGTATTGCAGTCCTGGTCAATGTGTGATGGTGGGTATGTCGGAGTCTTATCATGGGTTTCAGTGTGTACAATATCCACTGTGGTTTATGGGTGCTGGGTATACTGTCTTTACACCATGGTACCCCTGGTATATGTACCATGATCCACTGTATGGGGACCACCATCACCATCAACCATACAGGTAACTGATAACACTATTCAGCCCAGTTATGCATGTGCTGTGTGCAACTTATCTGTAACAAAATGGACACTCTGATAAGGTAGTTAGTACTGATAAGCCCAGGTCTCTCAGATGTGTATCTGACTGTTATGTGTTTGTCAATGTGTATATGATAGTATGTCGCACTATGTATTGTCCATAAACAACCAGTGCATCCCCCATTGCCATACTGTACAGGCCTGGGGATGTTCTTCACATCACATCTAACCTGGAACACACCTCATCCTAAAAACTGTGTGGTGTGTGCAGTTAAGGCCACACACATCAGTAGTACTACATACCTAGGTAGAGGTTCTAGTCCCAGTGTTTCCAAGTAAGACTCCATGTGTATGTGAAGAACTCTACTTCTGTATGCAGAATATACATGTCCCAGGAGGTCATCTGTCTGAAAACTGCCTGGCATATGCTCACATTTCACATGTATCATCCTGTTGAAATACATTCCATCACAACTAGTGGTAGATGTGTAAATGCCCTCCTCCCCACTGTATAGTGTACAGAGATACTGGGGTTGGTATATATAGCTGAGTGAGACTCTTGTGGTCACAGCCACCATCATTGCAGTTACTGTTGAGTGTATCCCCCTGTTTAGCTGGCTGTAATACTGTACAGTTCATGTTAACAGGTTAAGTAGTTGTCTATCACACTATCTGTGGTTCTACAGCACCTCTTTCCCTCCAAAGGATAGGGCTGTGCCAAACACACCAGCACACCTATGTTTACCGAGTTGAGGATTGCACTACATTTGGGAAGGGGCATATATCCTGCCAGTACCATCGTCAATTACATTAAACTAGCAGACTGATTATTTTCCAATGTGTTGTTGTGCCTATTCTGTCTTGTTGGAATTATATAGGCTACAACAGGTTTCTTGCACACGTACACACATCCAAGTGTACAGTATTCTTTGTGTATTGCATCAACACCAAAGCCTGTGTGTGTGGGTTATACAAAATCATATAGTGTGTACCACACAGTACACTTACCATTTTCCACTGTAGAATGGCTGCTGACAGCAGCCACCATGCACTAACATGTATACACCACTCCCAGACCTATCAGCCTGTGGCACATGCAGTAACTGTTATACAGACCTGTGACATGTGTTCACCTGTACCCAGAATATGGCACAGCCAAGGTGTCACCACAGTGCCATACCCCTTGTAGGATACAACAGCAGACCATCCTCCTGCTGACACATGGACACCTACAACACAAATGGAATACATTATGAAGACCACAATCACTCAGTGTTAATAACAGTTATAATGCATCATGGCTAGACAGCTACACTTACTGACATGTAAGCATTAAACTTTACTGCTGACAACATGTTACACAGCATTACATTGATACACCATAGTACAGTCACCCTGTGCAGCAGAACCATATTAGCCTGTCCCTGCATCGATGTTATGGATGACAGGGATGTGGCACCGGTATCATTTGCACAGGGTGTGTTGTTGGTTTGCCAGAGACCTAGGCTGAGTCATATGTTTGATACCATGTGTGTCAGTGAGAGCATTTAATTATTAATTTGGCCATGGTGATGTGGTGTGTATAGGTATAGGTTGCCCTAGCTGTGTTCGTATTGTGTGTGACTATTCATGCACACAGTTCTGCCATGTGGCTGCCCTATACAGGTGTTTGTTGGACAGCTGCAGACTGTACCTGACTGGGTGTGCAGTTCACCATCTCCTGCCACCGACATGAGAACTGTTCCTGCCAGGGGTTCCACAGGCACCACCAGGTACAAGCCACAATATGATATTCTCCCCTGATGATGACATATGTTCACTGGATACAGGTCCCTCCTGGGACTGGCCAGGGCCATGTGCATGTAGCCTGCTGTGGTGTGGTGTGGACAGCACCCCCCCTGCAGTGCTGGGTCTAGTACTGTGACTACAGGAGCGGCTCTATGTTCTGGCATGTCCACATCGACCTCCAGCTGTTGATGTTGTTGGCCTATATCCACGTGGCCGTTGCATCACTCCCACCATATGCTCGAGCATGGACATTCCACGGTCGAGGAATCACACCATCTCACCCAACCATCTATCCATGACCTCTGAAAAATAACGGAGGGCACCTGCAAGATCATGGATGTTGTCAGTAACAGCTGAATGAGTAGCCCTCTGCAGCCTCAGACCCTGCCTGGTGTACCATTACATGCATGCCTGCATCTCCATGACAGCCTGAAACATGCATTTGGTGGTACCAGATGTGGCGCTTCCACCAGGAGCACGATGATCAGTAGTCCTCCAATGAGCACCCCTGTACATCTGCCTATGTGGTACCCCACCAGACATCCAGCTATGGCTGCTGTGTCCAGACACATGTGCCATAGATACCACACTGTCCTGTCCTATGCCACCAACTGCCAACTCTCCCTCAGCTATGGCCATTGGTGATGGGGTATGTATAGGCATTGTGACTGTGTGTGGGGATGGGGTGGATAACTGTGGGATGTCAAACAGTGCAGCTTCAGCCCTGACAACCCCGCCTGTGCCTCAACACACCTATCATCATTTTCAGTGTTTGTATGGACAACAACATCAGACTGCCTGCAGGAGGGACCCTGACCCACCTCGCCACCTGTGATGGGAAAACAAGAAATGCATTTTAATACCTGTACATTATTGCTTAACAGTACACACACACACACACACACACACACACACACACACACACACACACACACACACACACACACACACACACACACACACACACACACACACCCTGACATTCCACCATACTACTTACCTGTCCTTGAGTTTACAGAATGTCATTGATGTATCATTCTTCTAATTGCTTAGAAAAGTGATCACAAAACATGACCTGTTACTCCATTACCTCTTTAACTTGATTGAAGTCATTTTTTCAAAGACTCCCTGATGTCATCCAGCGTTCACCCTGATTTTGTCCAGATGTCTTGAGCATGGCCCCCGTATGTTACGGGCTACTACAGTCACTCAATAATGTCATGCACTGGAGTGTCATATGTAACTATTGTTCAGTAGATGCAAGATCTGTTGTGCTATTAACTTTTTATGTGGACTACAGTAATATTTGGAAACACTCTCTGGTGTTGTCTAGTAATTCCCCAATGCATCTTTAGTGCTGCATATGTGGGTATTTTTTCATCTTTCTGCTGATTGCAATTAAAAGTATCCCTGGTGTCTAGTTTTCTCCCCCAATGCAGGTTTCATGCTGCAGACTTTATTATACTATCAGCTGTCCTGAGATTACATGCCAGAAAAGTATTCCTGGTGTCTCATGTGTCTGTCCATGTCCATGTACTGCACAATTTCAAAGGGAATTTGAGAGGAAGGAACAACCCCACACTCATACATGTGCATACATAGACATGCACACACAAACACACACACATACACACACACATTCTACATACATCAACCCCTCTCCACTCCATCAGATAGCACTTACAGACAGATTAAACGTCCCCCCACACACACACAAAACACTTACAGGTGAGGTTGCACAAAGATGTTACACACAGACCTCTCATTACGCATCTGTCAACATGCATGACATATGGCACTCGACAGCATGCAGTGCATCTATAGTCAATCCCTGCTAGCAACATTATACATCTCTGTGATGCATGGGTTGTGTTAGTAGGTGATGCCCCTTCCCCTGGAACACACTGCACCCATTTACACACTATTGCTGTGCACCTGTTCGGTACCCTAGCATGCACTGTGCACCATACCTCACAGGTGTACACACCATTGCTGAATGTGTATATGTGTGTCAGTTATGCTTGCTGTGCTGCTCACAGCCCCTATGTGTTTGTCCGACACATACCTAGGATGATATGTGGACAGATGTCATTTGTGAATGCCTGATGTCTGATTTACAGATGTCGTCATCAGCGGTGCATATATGACCAATAAAATATAATTGCACCGACAACCTTCAAACCTTACCGTGGTTATGGGGAGTGTACACACCCTTGTTGATATGGTGCCCTCTTCCTTGATATGCCATGGGTCCACATTACTGTATATGTTAACATTACACAAATCTGATATGTGACATATGACCTGTGCAATCAAATGCAGTGTCAAACAAATGTGTTAGTTGTGCAGATGCTAATTGAGATGCATACAATTTGTAGGTGCATATGTGTGCACACCCTTATCATGATGGTTTGTTGCACCTACGGTTATGTTTACTAAAGCAGTCACTATTCCTGGAAGGGGTATACTAGAATGGGCCATCTGCATTTGCCAGTATTTGGTCACTCTGCCCTACAAATGTCCCCTAACTCTGTATAATTGCAAGGTCAACTCATGTGCACATCTTTTGGAGGTCACACAGTGCCGTCACTATTGCTGTGGAGCCATGGAAATGTCTGCCACAATTCCTGACTGTGACTGTGTGCAAATACAGCCATTCTTAGCAAGCTTTGCATTTCTGCTTCAGTGCACTGATGTGTTTCATGATGACACCCCCTCCCCACCCTCAGTCTTTTTGCAGATGCTTGACATCTATGGCCTACACATGTTGTCATTTTGCAGTGTCCCAAACACTGAACACAATGTGTACTGGTCTAGTCCCTTCTAATGAATGGCAAACATACAGATGTACACTGGCACCAGCAAGATACAGATGGGGATAGTGGGCCTGAGGTGGGGTGAGGTGTTTGTTGTGCAGCACATGTATCTTAATTGATACTGTCTGTGGGTTTCCAGCGTGGTCTTGGTACACCAGTATACACTGCAAAACATGCCTTTTGGGGGCATTTGCTGTTATGCATATGCTACCTGTAGAGAGGACTGGCTGATGTTTCCTGTGGGGCAACTGTCCCATTTGATTACCCTATCCCATGGGCCACACTTATGCAGAGTCCAGGCAATTGTCAACACAGGTACTGCACAGCCAGTACTTTGTAGACATCCCTGCAACTCCCTCAGTGTTGTGGCATGTTACTAGGCAGCCTGCATGACCAGTTTGCAACCTGTGTCATCATCTGTCGTGGATGGCCATCTGTTTATTTTTTACATTAATCCTGTCCCATACATCCTCACCACAAACATGATTGTCTGCACTGTTTGCCATGGTATATGCAATGGTGAGGTAAGGCTACATGTTCAACTCCTGGGTGCTACCTGTTGGGTACGGGATCCATTCCATGGCTTGTAAGATATGTGCAAGCCATGGCTGCATCTGTTGCAGGTAAGTGGGCACATTTGATGGCCAAACATCTTGGACAGCAGATCATGTATTTTTGTGACATTGAGGACCTGTACTTGCTGGAAGGGCCATACTCATGAAGAATGCATGCTCTCAGTACCTCAAAAGCTGCTTCCACAATATGTTAGCTGGAGTGTATGCACACATATGCTTCTGGTGTTTGTCAAGGTATGCATTCCCCATATTTGCTGTCCTAACATAGGATTCCATGTTACACATTCATTGCTCATATTAGGACCACATTGCAGGTTGTAAGGGCTGTGGTATGCAGTACTGTGATATCCCTTAGTGTAGATCTGTAACAGTTGCCATTGTAATAGTGGTATATACACTGTTGTAGCACTGTATAAGGATGATGTTTCAGACATGTCACTACTGTAGGCCATTTGTCCCACCATTATGTTCATCTCTGTGCACACATGTTGCAATGACAAGTTGTTAGTTATATTGCAGGACTCTTATATACCCTTCAGATACACCACCATGGTGACCACTGTGATGCAGTGCAGTTAGCAGCAACAATACATAAACATGTACAGCATGCATTATGGGTAGATGTGCTAAATGTGTGCATGGAATAAAATATGACCATAACATGACTGGTGTATTGGCAAACCTGAACAAGCACCATACTCACCAGTTACAGGCTGATGCCCCGGAGGTATACCATAGGGACTTACATAATTGTGTGAGGAATGTGATGTCAGAAGCCACACCTGTGGCCTTGGTACAGGGTGGGTGCAGCATTACAGTACATCAACAGTACAAACCCACGATACTACAAATTATGCACATCTGTTTATTACTACAATGCAGCAACAGACTATATATAATTCATTTCACATATGGATGATCTAATTCTACAGATGTGAATGGATAGGCAAGTGGCCTTACATGCACCCACCTCCACTATGCTCTCCACCGGGTCTTGTGTTTGTGAGCAGGCAGGTGCCCCCAGGCTGGCGAGGAGCTCCTCAACATGTGTCGAGGGGCTGGATGGCATGACCCCCCTGTTGCAAGCTGGTCCTCCATAACCACAGCAGCATGCCAATGAGCATGGTGGAGTAGATCAGTGCATCGATGTCGGACCTGCTCATAACTGCGGTTATGCAGGTCAACATTGTTTACCCTGTGGACAAGATCATTCCAGGGTAGTCCTGTACTCTTGAACAGGGTGTTGTAGTGCTGCACCAGGTATGTGATGAAGACATCATTCTACTCCACTGTGTACATAGGAAGTCTCTCCCTGGGCATATTGCCTGAAAGACATAAAGAGGGAAACAGGTCTGAGGACCTCATACTGCAAGGATATCATAGTTGTTAATACACATCTCTGTCCCCCCCACCATATATGCAACAACAATCTGATCACACAACTCAACAGGTATGACTACAGAACACCTACCATTGGGACATATATCATATTGTACAACAATTTGTGCTATGTGTTTGTAGTCATGTTCCATGTTGAAACACTATCATTGGTGGCCTATTATGAACAATGCCACCTGCATGCCATTGTAAGGTCCACTATGGTTCCATATATCCATGTGTTCTGTTTGTTATGTGACTGCTGCACATCTGTTGTTTTGTGTTAATGGGGATATCTATGCATGTTGTTAGACATAATCCCGGAATGTGTGGACTATTACTACCCACATATGTTCTATAACAGTGACACAATAGCATGTTTGGGAAACAGCTGCCAGCAGAACCACCACTCACACCTCATCTGGCCATGTTACCAGGCCACATCATATCTGGGACCCACCCTGGGACCTCCTCATCTACTGGTTCTGCACTACCTTCAGGTGGAACCAGCTTAGGGGATGGCGTTCATCCCCCTGGGAGCACACACCGAAAGAATCCTGTCACCCAAAGTCAGATCCAGGGTCTGGTGGATAGGAAGCGGCACAGAGACTTGGGGGATGTGCTACAGCACCTTGAGACCCTCAGTACACAATCACAGGGTCTGCATGCTCCTCCTGCTCAGCCCCCAGCCCAGGCACCTTCAGAGTCATGAAGATGATGTTGTGAGCACCCATGGGTTGGGACCTTGGTCCTATTGTTTCCATATGGGGGCTCATGGGCTTCCACATTCCAGACAACACTCCACATCCAAGGTGTTTACCCACCACATGTGTCATATACTACTCCTGCATGCTGTCTTGTCTGTCTTCCAACCCAAACTACCTCCCCAAATATACCTACTATCCTTCCCCAAATTAGCAATCCCACCTTCACAAACAAGGGCAATGTGCTCCCAATGGGTTCATATTACATTGTCGAAAGAAAACATAATTGAACGGCCGAAACATCGAAACGTACACATTTTGAAACTTTTATTGTGGGAGTGGCTGCTAAAACCGCCCCGCTAAATATATATTCCAACTCCAACATCACACTACAGTGAGGAAAGGGAAATATCCCAATCTTCACTGTACTGCGATCCCACAATTCAAACTTTGAAATGCGGCCATTTTGAAGTTTTGGCTGTTTGATTACATTATCTTTTGATAATGTCATAGGAACCTGTTCCCAACATGGGTTTCACACCTGACATAACTGTCAATTTTGCACCCACTTACTGCTGTATATACATATACATATATATATATATATATATATATATATATATATATATATATATATATATATGTGTGTGTGTGTGTGTATTGATATGTGGGATGTTCCCTCACACATATCATGCAGCACTGTTGTTCAACAGTAGGGAACATGTATTTATATAAATATGTGTGTGTTTGTATATATGTAGACATACATATATATATATATATATATATATATATATGTGTGTGTGTGTGTGTGTGTGTGTGTGTGTAGATATATATTATGAGTTGTGTGTATATAAATATATATATATATATATATATATATATATATATATATGTATGTGGGTGTGTGTGTGTGTGTGTGTGTGTGTCTCTGTATATCTGTAGACATACACACATATATATATATATATATATATATATATATATGTGTGTGTGTGTGTGTGTGTGTGTGTGTGTATATATCTATAAACATATATCTATCTATCTATATATATATATATATATATATATATATATATATATATATATATATATATATGTATATATATATATATATATATATATCTGTAGTTTTATATATATATATATATGTGTGTGTGTGTGGGGGTGCATTCAAACATCAGGTCCACACTCTCTAACACTCCTTCCTGCACAGCTGCACTGTTCTGCCTTGCTACAGCACAGTCAGGTGTCACATGTGGACACAGCCTAACATTAGGGGGGTATATATAGGGACAGATTGCAGGTAATCCTATTGCACACCTATGGCATTTGTGCATGCTGCATTACATGTTAACATGACTGTCCTACAAGTGGTGGGCTCTGAAACTCATGTGTCCATTGTAATGACATTACTTCCACCACCAGCTATTGGCCAGACTAATATACATGTCTTGCAGTACACAACACATACTATGATGGCTTACATCTTGTCATTCAGTGCTGAACTGCACAGTTGACAGGTATGGCTCACTGCCCACAGGGACAGACACTATTGTCCATAGCAGTTGTTCAGCTGGACAGCATTCCAACAGCAACACCTGATGGCACAAATAAATCATCCCACATCATCTATCCCATTATTATGGGCCAAGTATTACATTCAATTACATGCATATATGCTTCACATACCTGCTGTGGGATTGTCACGTCTTCTGGATACAGTTTTCTGTGTCCCCTTGGTCAACTTGGGATGTCTGTAGGTTCAATTTTTGAACTACTTTATATTTACAGGATGGATGTTTGTTTGTTTTTCTATCTCTCTCTCTGTCTATCTCCACTTCATGGATTGAGCTGCTTTGAATAGATTGCAGCATGTATTTTCTAGGTGATGCACATGATCAGGTGATGGCCTCTACACCAATCAGTGTCTACCACTTGCTACCTGCATGCAGCCTGCTGTGTAGTACTTCCAATTACCACTGACATGGCAACCCACTACTATAAATTCCTAAATCATGTGGGCATGGTGAGTAGTGTTGTTATATGCATTGTATACCACCAGTGTTACAGGGTTTGTGTGTACATACTAGTTTAGCATGAAATACAGTCTGTCTGCATCACTCTCAACTGTGGGCCTATCCACATGATGGCCAGAGGATTGGCTGTTATGTATTGTCTGTCCACCACACAAGTCTTGTCTCAGATATACCACTGTCATTCTGTCTGTTGAGGGCTATCAGTACATGGCTACATCCATTTCTGTTTCTGACTTCATTTTCCTGACTAAGGGTATGTTGCAACCAATCCTGTAACACCAGCAACTTTCTCAGTGTATAACAATATTGCAATCGTGGTTTTGTGTTCCAGTCTCTGTCCTCCACCTATATAGCAGGCTTTGCCCATATGTCATGCAGTAAGAGGTTGTTAAGTAGTGGCCTATGATTATGTCATGCTGCCATTCCTGTCACCATTCCAGTAATGTTGTGGTCACCACACATATTGTGGGGTAAGGTCCATATGTATGTGGGCTACAGCTGGACAAAACATGTGTGCCCTTGTGCAGTCCAGAGGTCATTGTATATAACACTGTTATATTCTCTCTAAGTCATTCTATGAGGGAGGGGTATGCACCATATATAACCTAGGCTGTTACGACATGTGAGGGATATCAGCAGTAAGACACCTTAAAGAATATGACTGTAAATTTTCATACATTTCACCTTGTGAAATTGGTGGGCTAGTGCTTACTTCATACAGAATATTCTGTTTGTCATTATGACAGTGATGTTTTAAGTTAAGCATTATGTAACAAATACATCTTCATTGTAACAGAGTATAATTGGAGGTTGCTGAACTACATCTGCATTACTTACTGTTGATTGATTCTTATCTTCTGGCCCCGTGTTTCTTTACTGTTGTACTACTTGAAAGCCTTGGTCTGGACAGCAACATATATTATGCTTTGCATTACTCAGTTAATATGTATTTCAAGCACCTAACAGCTATATGACATGGCATATACTACTGTTATAGTACACAAATAAACATTTATTGTGTATGCAAACCTGTGTGTGGTGTCATATCCTTTGACTTCTCTGTGGGTATATGTTTTATGCAATAATTGTATTTTGTTTGAGAGAACTATACACTGTCCATTTTAAAAGGTGGCAACCATAGGAATACTGGCTGTTCAATATGCTGTGCACCCTCTAAATATGTATCTTTCTATACATATGTATACGTAGTAATATATGCATATGTGTATATACATTTATATATATATATATATATATATATATATATATATATATTTTTATATATATATATTTCTATATATTTATCTGTATATATATATATATATATATATATATTTATATATATATATATATATATATATATATTTATATATATATATATATATATATATACACACACATATACATATATTACTACGTATAGATATGTATAGAAAGATAAAGGAAAAAAGAGGTCATTGTTCCCCTCTACTCGTCACTCATTAGACCCATTATAGAGTACAACACCCCTTTTGGAATGTACCTCACAAGACATTTGCAGCAGCTGGAAAGGCCACAGAAGTACCCCACAAAAAGGATTACTGGCCTCAAACAAATGCCCTACATTGACCGCCTCAAAAAACTCCAGCTTTACTCCATAGCATATTGCCTACTCCAAGGTGATCTCTGCCTAACATATAAAGCTATGTCAAACCCAGAGCTCTTGGACATGCTACACCTAAAGAAATCCCAATCCCTCCAAGCTACACACTCTAGGGACCTAAACCTTGTCACCACAATAAACAGGACACGGTGGAGGGATAGATTCCTGTCCCAGAGACATCCTATACTCTGGAACAAGCTACCCATCTATGTCAAGCAAAGTTCTTCATTAGCACTCTTCAAGAATAATCTTGATGAGTGGATGAGAATTAGGAAATACACCCCAGGGATCACTTCTGTCTCTCTGATGGACAGTGTCACAGAAAAATAACTTTCTTTGGTGGTGTAAGCTATGGAACCTTGCTGACTAGGCTTATGTAGGCCCTAGGGCCGATAGCCTAGTACCTACCTATGAACCTATGAACCTATCTATATATATATATATATATATATATATATATATATATATATATATATATATATAAATATATGTATCTGCATATAGTTGTGCATGTATACATATGATTGGAATGCTTACTGCTTCCACATTGTACATTCCCTATGGTAGCCAGGCTGTACTGCATGATATGTTATTGATACCATCCTGACATCGTACAGGTGGGATGGATTACTGTTAACTTCTTGTGGCTATGTTGTGTAGGATCCTGGATATGGGACTTGCAAGTGTTGGTATTGTGCTGCAAGGCAGATCTGTTTGGCTGTGGGGGAGGGGATGATATCAATAATTACAAGAGGTACTTAGATTGGGCCCCCTCACCCCAATTAATGGTGCCTTTGGTTATATATGTATTTGTTGTGTTCTCTTATATATATATATATATATATATATATATATATATATATATATATATATATTGTTTTATATATATATATGTATATATTGTTTTATATATATATATATATATATATATATATATATATATATATATACACACATCTACATATATAAATACATTTCCTGTACTGTTGAATAATTGTGCTGTATGATATGTTTGAGAAAACATCAGAGTGATTTATATCTGACAGGGCTTAGTGGTAAATCACTTTGGCTATGTTGTGCAGGGTCCTGGGTTCAGGACTTGCACAGGCTGGTTATTTTGTTGCTGGGCAAAACAAGGGCTGTTGGGTACAGAGTGATTAAGGCAGTTTGAAGCAGTTGTAAGCTGGTTTGCATGGCTTTGCATGACGGTAAGCAATGCTAACTTCCAGTTAAATATGTTAAAACTCAGTTACCCTCTACATTGCTTATCCTGTGTAAGCATTGCTTACCATCATGTATACAGGATTAAACCTGCTTACTGCTGCTTAAATGTGCTTACTCTCGCTTACCCCTGCACTAATTACTTTAAAGGAAAAGAAAAAGAGTTGATAGGAAAATGGTGAAAAAGGGGCACAAAGAGGTAAAGTGAGTAGGGAAAATAGCTAGTGATGTGCAGGACGGGTGAAGGGAAGGTCCATAGCTGCCCATTTCATCTACCACAACAGCTGTGCATTTACACTGATTTGGAGGTAGATTTGGGCAGTCATACCCCTGAGACAGGGTTGAGGACAACAATAAGATGTTGTGAAGCCAATTAGACCAGATTACATGTGTCCAGTGGACACGTGTGCGAAATGGACAGCTATGTATGGGACGAGATTTTTTTCGGAACAGATTGACCTTTTTTTTTTTAAGGTGAGGGTGGGATGTTGGGAAGGGATAGTAGGTATATTTGGGGAGGTAGGTTGGGTAGGATGACAGACAAGACAGACAAGACAGCATACAGGGGCGGTATATGACACATGTGGGGAGTAAACACCTTGGATGGGAAGGGGTGTTTGGAAGTCAGAAGCCCATGAGCCCCCAGACGGAAACAGTGGGACTGAGGTCCCCACCCATGGGCAGTCACCACTACACCTTCACGGCCCTGAAGTTGGCTGTGTTGGGGGCTGGATAGGAGAGGCAGGCTGACCCTCTAGATGCACCACATGGCCCTCAAGCTGGCGTAGCTGATCTCTGAACTCCCTGAAGGGCTCGCTATGCACCAGACCCCGGACCTGATGATGGGTGACAGTTTCCTGTTCATGCCTGCTCCCAAGGGGGTGAGCCCCATCCTCTGAGGCAGTTCCACCCGAAGGATGTGCAGAACCAGCAGACAAGGAGGTTCCCAGGTGGGCCCCAGACGTGCTGGTGCCTAGTGCTATGGCCAGATGAGGTGGGAGAGCTGGGTCTGATGGGACTGGGCTTCCAAAATGTGCTATGGTGTTTCAATATTAAAATATATATATGGGTTAGTAATAGTCAACACATTCCAGGATTAGGCATAACAGCATGCATAGATATTCCTATTAACCCAAAACACCAGATATGGAACAGTTGCATAGCAAACAGAACACATGCATATATGGAACCACAGTGGCCATACAATAACATGCAGGTACATTTATGGCAGCATGCCACCGATGTAGGAATATTTCAACATGGCACATATATAGAATCAAATTTCAATATTTATCAAACAATAAGACATATGTCCCAACAGTGTATTTAATTGTACACATACCCATTGAGTTGTGTATTTAGATTATTGTTGCAGATATGGTGGGGGAGAGAGAGAGAGAGAGAGATGTCAGTTAACAATTTGTATATCCCTGTAGTTCTCAATACTTTCTTAGTCAGTGCTATAATCTGTGACTTAAAGGTATTATTACACTACCCTATACATTTTCTGAATATATGGAGGTCTGACAGTCAGTCATATGTCATTAAATGCTGCCTAACTGTCAGAGATCATCACACTGATTTGCCAGGTGGACAGGGTAACAGGCAGCTGATATGGGCCAATTATCTGGACATTCTGAACAAATCTGTACAGTTGAGGGGTATAATTCTACATACAGCTTACTATCACTCCCAGGATTCAAACCATGGCTGTGTCTGCTAAAAATAAAGCCATGTACATCACAGTTGAGTGTGCTATTTAGATATTGCTGTGTATTGCTTTACTGATTTCTGTCTATAAGTCTCCCTTTGTTTTACAATCTGACTTTGTAATTACAGCACTCATACAGGGGATTCCTAGACAGTTTTGATATGTAGCACAGTGTGGATGATAGTGATGAGTAATACATTATTATTCAGAGAAACTGCAACACTAACAATGCCATACAATACCAGACTAAACAGTACCAGTCTAGGATTTCAATCTTTTATTTGCAGGCACAGTTTTCTTATATGACAGACCTGTGGAGGGAATGTTTGTCAAAACTACCTGCATGTTGCCACACAGATTACCATATTTCATGTTATTATTATGCACATACGACTCACTCTGCTTCTGCACACACTCTGGTCATAGCTTCACAACATGGGGATAGAAATGGGACATACTTTGCATATTACTCTCATAACATTTTGGTGAGTTGCTAGAGTGACAGGTTTGTTCGTATAGATATATTTCTGATGGTTATGATGTCTGACAATCCGTTGTATGTCATTATTTGCTGCCTAAACTTCTGGGATCATTCCACTGATTTGTCAAGGGGCAGGATGACAGGCAGGAAATGTAAGCCAATTATCTGAACTTTCTGACAAAGTCTGTAGAGTTGAGGGGTATGATTCTGCATACAGCTTACTAACACACCCAGGATTCTAACCATAGCTTTGTGTGCTACAAATACAACAGTTTACGTCTCAGTTGACTGTGCTATTTGGATTATGTTGCGTATCTTTTCACTGTTTTCTGTCTAAGTCTCCCTCAGTTATACAATATGACCTTGTGATTACAACAGTCTTATACAGACATTCCTACACATTTTATTTATGTAGCACAGTGTGAGTAACAGTGCTTAATACGACAGTACTATTAAGAGAATGCAACACTACATTACCATATGATGCCAGAGTCAACACAAGCAGTCCAGGAGTTAGACCTTTATTGCCAGGCTATTACCCTTTTATTTACATACAACCTATATGAGACTCTTCTTGCCATATTGTCTGGTTTATTCAGTACATCCCATATGCAATACAGGTTTTATACTGGTAATTAACTTTCTACTACCTTTAGATTTATTTCTTATTACAGTACATGCAGGATTATTACTAACCTGTGTCACGACGCAGCCTCTGCAGCCTGCAGGCATGGGCTTCCTGATTCACAACCTGCTCTGCTGCTGTCAAAGACATAAGAGGAATATTTAGCCATACCTATACATAATATACATGAGCTGGCAGTTATTAAACAGGTAGTAGATGAGTAATTACACATGGCTGGAACATCACCTGTCTGCCTAGCTTCTTAGATCCTCTGATCCAAGAGCTCTCTCTTCCTCTGTTTCAGAGTGCCATAGTGATGCCTGACCTGCTCACCAGTTCAAGGGATGCCAGTGGCACTGGTGAAGTCACGGGCGAGACGGTCCCAGGCTTCCACTTTATATTGGGAACACTGGTATTGGCCCTGCAGCATTCTCTCTTCATGGTCTTTTACCAGGAGTTCCGCCATGACCTTGGTCTCCTGGATGCCCCAGCACTGCACTCAGAAGCACGATACTTTTCCAACACCAGCCATAGTGCCTACAGGAGGAAGCTGCAACCAGTTATGAGATATATTCCCTCCTGTGGGGTTTAAATAGGACCAGTTTCCCACACTTTGCCATGACTGGACAGTTTTGAAAATATTAAGCATTGGGCAAACCTGCTTACCTAAAGTTGGCATTGCTTAAAAGGGTATACCAATGGGCAAATCGATTTAGCTGGGCTATGCATTGCTTAAACCTAGTAAGCAGAGGTGTGCAATGCTTAGCTTTGCTTATTTTTAAATTTGCATACTATTTGCTGCTTGGCATTGATTTATCGTTCATTACACATTATATATTTGTTTAGTATCTGTGATTCATATGTACGTACACTGTATGAGGTACTTGTGTTTATTGGGGGATTTCACCACTTTATTACAATGACACCTCTCATCTGGACATATTGCAGTACTCCAGTTCACATATATATGTTATGTAGTAGGTTATACAACATAAACTGTTTATAGATTCCTTTCACATGTAAATTGTGATTTTGTTATAGTGAGGATCTGTTTGGGTATACCTCAAATTTATGTACAGCTGTGATGGCTTGCTGGTTAATTGCTATGACTACAGTGTACAGAGTCCTGGGTTTAAGATCTGCAAAGCTTGTTTATTTTTTTGCTGGGCAGAACAGGGGCTGTTGGATACAGAGTGAGTAAGGCACTTTTAAGTGGTTGTAACTGGGTTTGCACGATGGTAAGCAATGCTAACCTCCGGTTACATATGCTTACAGAGAGTTAGCTTCAAAATTGCTTAACCTGTGTGTGCCTTGCTTACCCCCATGCAAACAGGCTTAAACCCACTTACTACTGCTTAAACGGTCTTACTCCAACTTACCACTGCACTAATTTAAAAAGAAATAAAACATGGGGCTTGGGAAAGTGGTAGATTTGGGCACTCTATGGATTTATCATTTATTACACATTATAACTTCGTTTGGTATCCCTGATCCATGTGTATGTATATTGTATGGGGCACTTGTGTTTATCTGTGGATTTTCCCACATTATTACAATGACACCTCACATCTGCACTTAATGCAGTACTCCAGTTCACAAATATATGTTATTTAGTAGGTTATACAGCAAAAAAATGTTCACATATTGCTTTCACATGGAAAATGGAATTTATTACAGTGAGGATTGAACCGGGAATGACTGCTCGCAAAGAAAACACTCTGACCACTACACTACTGCAGTACTCTATTGCACTATTTCTTCAACTGACTATATCTTGCTATTTATCTTCTTGTGCTATTTAAGCTACAGTAAGCTATGGGCAAACCTGCACACCTTTGGTTAAATTTAATCTGTTTGATAAAAAAAAAATTCTCTAGTGTTATTTTCTCTAGGAAGGGACAGATTACACTGATTGCTGTGGATTTCTGTGTGCATTTGCACATTTGGCAGATATCCTAGCAATCCCCCATAATTCTCAACATCTTCATGCAAAATATCTGGACAAAGCTTGACTAAATGAGGTACAACTAGGGACATATTTTAAATATTGCTCTTATAAACTTAGGTAAGTTGCTAGAGTAACATGGTTTGTTTTAATATAACATTTCTGATGGATTTGGTGTCTGAAACTGAAATGTATGCCATTAATTAATGACTTCAATCCTGACATCATCCCAGTGATTTCCCAGGGCAAATGGGGTACAGGCCAACTGTATGGGCGAAAAATCTGGACATTCTGCAAAGATCTGTACAGTTGGGAGGTAAGCAACCCCCTATAAGTGTTCTCGCTCATTGTAATTGCCAAATGGCAATTCTTGAGTGCAGGGGTTTTTGTATTGTGAGAGCTCTGCTCTCACACACACCCCCTGCACTCGTCCATGCTCCGTATCCACTTAGGAGCAGAGGCAGCACGCCTTCATTACTATGCATGGTGCGCTGCCGTGCTGCTCTTAAATGATCGTTTCCATACAGTAATAATCTATTCCTGCACGGAACCTTACTAAATCCTGGGGTAGGTTGTCAAAACTACACTATAGAAATGAATGGTAGTGGGGTAAAGGACTTACAACTCAGAAACAAAATGGCAGATGAAAACAAAGCTGCTGTTAAGAGCAAGACTGTGCCACTATTTTCCCAAAACCTAATTTAATGTAACATGGAAAACGATGCTGATTTTATATCAAATTTTCACATATCATTTAGAAGGAAATGTGTTTTGTTGATTGGACCAATACGAAGAACCTTGAACTAACTCGTAAGGCAAACATAATGATGCTAACAAAAATTAAAATAGAAGTTTAGACTTAGAGTACTTTGGTACACTGTTTTACAGGCTGAAACTTGAATACAGATGTGTTGCGGTGTTTACTTCTGAGTTAGGAAGTAATGAATGTACCCCTAGTTATGTTGGCCTTAGTGGCTGTCTGCAGTTATTATAGTACTCTGTACAGCCATTCTCCTTCTCATACTGTACGATTTAAAGGCAGCTTGTGAGCCCCATGTTAGACACTGCATGATCAACCTCATGAACAAACAAATTGTCATATATTGTGGAGTAATACAGGATATATTCATATCTGGTACACTTTTGTATATGATATTCTCCCATGCAATTGTTTAACTACTGCCTGGTTGATTGACAGACTGCTCGACCAATTTGTTTTATTTATTTAATGTGTGGCAATTAGAACAATTAATTTCTATTCTTTTGCCATTTTTTTATTTGTCTAGCTTTTAAATAGCTCAGCCATTGATCTTCCAGGTTATTCTTTAAATCAAAAGTGTTGTGCCTATTGGCAAATATTTGATTAAAATAGTAAACATACTGGGTCACTATTAGTTTAATAATTTAGTTATGAAGCTTTATGTTTAGAGGTTCTCCTGACTTATAAATACTAGCAAAGATTAACCTTTGTTTCCTAAATGGTCAGGAGATTATATACTGCTTTTTGAAATAATCTTGGCAAAAAAGGAAGTGAATGCTCTCACCTGGGTTGTATATATTACAGTGATGAAAAAAATGACATGAAATAATCTTGCCTATCATCCCTAGAATGCTAGACTAGTTAGGTGCTTTCTTCTTACATTACTTTCTCATTATTTTTATGCTCCTTACCCACATTTAGCACACACACACACACACACACACACACACACACACACACACACACACACACACACACACACACACACACACACACACACACACACACACACACACACACACACACACACACACACACACACACACACACACACACACACACACACACACCCCCAAAAGGCTGCTCTTTGAAACCTGTCTAATGGAAAGTGGACCCCCCCCCCCGTGAAAACTAACACAAGCAGACAAAGAACATGCAAACTGAGCAGGGAAGGCATGCAAGTTGGAACTGAACCAGAAACCA
This sequence comes from Protopterus annectens, assembly GCF_019279795.1. NCBI lineage: Eukaryota > Metazoa > Chordata > Ceratodontiformes > Protopteridae > Protopterus > Protopterus annectens. The sequence goes on along the minus strand of NC_056727.1, from coordinate 47,443,951 downwards.
TGCAGCTATACCCTGTTCCAAATATGTAATATTTTTATCTAGAAAATTTGGAGCATTAAGTAAATGATATACTCAACTCCTTAGTAATTCGCAATACAATTTATTCCACAGAGACTCCTATTCCTCCAAACACATTAACGCTGTACATAAATATCCTGCGTTTTCATTTCAAGTGACTTCCTCAGATGAAGAAAACTGAATGCATACCTACAAAATACCCAGTAATATATACTCTCCAAATCAATTATCTAATAATTAATTAATACATCAATTAAATATTTTAATACATCAAACTTTAAAAAACTGCATAAAATGCATTAAATAACCATTATCTGTTAAAAAATGAATACTTCAAAAGGTACAAATATCTCATATAAATAACTTCCTATAAAAACATTTTGTATCGATACTACATTCATTTTAATAACAAAATAAAATACTTTTAAAAAAACATTTAAGAATATGACTGAGAGTTCTATGTGGCCAATAGCACCCTCTAGTGTTAAGAAAATAATTTATTCCACAGACCAAACAGGTTATGAGAAAAAAATATATGGCCCCTTTGTTTGTCTGAAATGTACATAACACAAAATAGAAAAAATATAAATTAATGGAGTGATTATTCTGTTTGGTCTGTGAAATAAATTATTTTCTTAACACTAGAGGGTGCTATTGGCCACATAGAACTCTCAGTCATATTCTTAAATGTTTTTTTTAAAGTATTTTATTTTGGTATTAAAATGAATGTAGTATCGATACAAAATGTTTTTATAGGAAGTTATTTATATGATATATTTGTACCTTTTGAAGTATTCATTTTTTAACAGATAATGGTTATTTAATGCATTTTATGCAGTTTTTTAAAGTTTGATTAAAATATTTAATTGATTTATTAATTAATTATTAGATAATTGATTTATAGAATATATATTACTGGGTATTTTGTAGGTATGCATTCAGTTTTCTTCATCTGAGGAAGTCACTTGAAACGAAAACGCAGGATATTTATGTACAGCGTTAATGTGTTTGGAGGAATAGGAGTCTCTGTGGAATAAATTGTATTGCGAATTACTAAGGAGTCGAGCGTTTCTTCTACAATTGCTCTTTTGTATTTGTGCTGGTTGGACTGTCAGAGCAATTGTTTTTCCATTTTGTTTGACTTTATAAATGATATACTCATTTATAAATACCAGTCTGAGCTGCTTATTGTTTCTTCTTAATATTAGACAGTCAAAATTCACTCATTGTCCAATAATGTCCCACCTGATTCAAGTACTGGGTAGTAGATTTCCAGTTTTTATCATGCAGCAAGGCTGTTGACTTTTTATTATTCTTAACCAAGTTTAAATTTAGTTTCAGTATGTTGCTTAAAACTGAATAATCGAATGAAAAATACATATAAAGTAAAAAAAGCATAAATAAAACAGATATGCTCAGAGATGCCAAACAAACAATTAAATAGCTAGTTCAAACAATAGAGCCTTAGCGGACTTCCTGAGATCAGTAATTATTAGACTATTCCAAAGATCCCTAGATAATTAGTAAGTTCCAAGAGTGCTGGGTATAAAAAGCATACAAATGAGCTCTGCATGATCCATTCTGTACCCAACTTACTACTAGAAGCCTGGCTGGCAAAGCAAAGGCTACAGGCAAGGCAGTATAGCATATGTGATTCTTTCAGATAGTGAGATCTATGTTTTGTAGAGTTAAATACATGAGGAATAGAATTTTAACATGTGACTGAACAGGCAGCTAGCAAAGGTTCCAGACATACAGTGTTATGGGACAGCAATATGAAATGATTGCTAGTAAGCAACCAAGTTTTGTACAAGCTGTAGATGAACAAGTTCATCCCCTGAAATCCTACTATATACTGAGTTACTGTAGTCCAAAAACTAGGAAACCAGGACATGGAAAACCAAAGTCAGGTTCTCAAGTAGTAAAAGGTACTTGAATTATGACAGCTGAGCCTTGGCTCTTAAGTAACAGACTTTCATCAAGGATAAGATAACTCCAAGACAAAACAGCAGGGACACATATGAGCCTGTCAGTATCATAAGGATTAAAAGACCAAAGGATGGAGTCCTGGACAGTGATGGGATTAGCCATTGTAGCCAACTGGTGGTACTGAGCATACATTTGTGGTTGCAGTGATGGTCTTCTTTGAGGGGGTCTAAAGCCAACCCAGTATCAGTTCTGACAGAGAGAGAAGTATAGATGACTATCATGACCATATAACTTACACTGTAGTGTTCTCTTGATGAGGTCAGCAAATACACAGTGAAAGGATAAGGGCACCCCGAATCAGAGAGAAGGACAAATTAGTATCAGTGATACCTGCGATGATCTATTGTGAATGTCTTTTGAAACAAGAAGTTAACTGGTTCAGGAGAATTCCTGAGATTGTTTTTTTAGTTTACTGAATGATCTAGAGAGAACCCATAGTCAGCTGAATATACACTGCTGTGTGATCAAGTATGTCCAAGATACAACAGATCATATGATCTCAAGCCAAGAATAGGTCACTAAAACCCCCATTAGTGGCAATATCTGTACTGTGCTTATTTGGTAGGCAGACTGAAAAGGAAAGCAGAGCTTATACTCTGTGAGGGATGACTCAAATTATGTGTAGACCACAATCTTATGAGGATTTTTGATAAAAAGAAAGTGGTAGCTGGGGCTGTCTCCTGGCCAATATGAACAGACTCAAGGGGAACTTCTCCACTTTCCATGCTATAAGGACGACAGTTTGGTAAGTGAGCTGCTCAAAACAAGTTTCTTTTACATGCAGGACAAGGAAGGGGAAGTATTTCTGTCAATGAGTCAGGAATGAAGTATGGTATGTCTACAAATAGGAACAAAGGGACACAGGAACAACACTAGGTAAGTGATCAGATGGGGCAATACGATGCCTAACCATATGAACCTTTGAACAGGTGCACATCTATTCTTGCCCACTTTACAATTACTTAGTACTGCACACCTGTCAAATCCCAAGTGGGAAAGTGGTAGGTTGGCTCTGGCATTGATTAAAAAGTGTACCACCTCTGCAGGATAATGTAAAGGATGTTATGGTGATGTGACTGCAATAGAAAAAAATGAGATGAGGAAAAGAAGATAAGTACTTATTTATTCTACTGTTTACTAAAACTATTGTAATTAGGTACATGTTTGGGGATGGTAGTGTGTAAAAATAAGTTAAATGCATTTTCATTAGAAGTTCCATTAGACATTAACTATAAACTAATAACAGGGTGGCTTAAAAGAGGGATTGTGGTAACATACGTTGTGTCAGATACTAGGTCAATGATTTATGCTATTGTATTTTACTGCTGACAGATGATTGACTTATTGGTAGTGCTATAAGGCAATAGTACTTAGATGTGGGGGTGAGTAGCTGGAGATATAGACAGGCAACTGACTGCAACTATATGCAGCTATTTTTACTATATACACTGTGCTTCATGATATTGCTCTGCCAGTAAAAAATAAAATAAGATTAAATAAAATAAAATATATACATATTATGCATCTAAAATAAAGCAAAGAACAGGGACATTGATGGAAACATAATTTATTGTGTTCAGAATAAGTGAAAATGTATTTTCTTTATTTCTACATGTTTGTTTGCTGTCCATAAAGCTTCCCCCTATCAGATCTCAGTCCATTCATCCCATAATGATAGGGAATCCTGAGATCTGCTAGGCTGAAAACCATTAATGAGACCCACTTTCAGGATGGTATTGCACAATATGCATTCTCATCACAATATGAATATTTTTTATTTATGCCCCAACCCTAAGTCTCACAGAGGATAGGCAAACTGCATCAAAATTAGGGATCAGAATGCCCATCCTCTGTGAGTGAATGATGAGCCATAAGCCTTCTCCAAAAAGCCTGCTGCAATGCTGCCCTTCTTGTGAGGAACAGTGGCTGTATGATCCCTGCTGAACCTTCATCCATGAGGATGGCTATGGCCATCCACCTATACCGTTACTGGCAAGTGCCCAAGCCAATAATTAACCTTGAATCACCTGGGCCTTTGAGCAGACTGCAGCCCTCTGTTGTCACCTCACCTGTCATCCTACTAAACCTATACTGCTTTCAAGGGGTGCATAGGATCTTCCAAATGGCTCATCCTTTCTGCATCCACCTGACTCATTCATTCTCTCTTTATGCCAAGAGACATTCAACTCATTCATTCACTGATGAATGCAACAATTGGTTATTAAAAAGAGGTCCAGTGTACCATCCCTGCAGAATGCCCTACCTGCACCCCCTCAGCAGCCTGTGGACCCAAAATTACTGCTATCAGGAGGTGTATGCACTCTACTCCACTTGTGCAACTTCTAGGGTAAGTGGTGTAGCACTGTAGGGTATCAGCAGATTAGCCTCCTGAATATGAATGATGCACATGCATTAGTAAAGGTGTCAGCAATGCAGCAGAGAAAGCTGCCTTCCTCACCCCATCCCAAATGAGCAAATAAGCATCAGTATCTTAACTCCCACCTCCCCCATCTAGACATCCTGCAGGTGTGTCTCTAACCAAACATTTCTTTGTGTGCTAGATATATATAGATATAGATATAGATATAGATATAGATATAGATATAGCTATGTGCACTTTTAAGCTGACAAGTTAAATCAGATAGAGATGCTTTGTCATGAGATACATATTTGTAAATACAAAAAAAAGAAAGAAAGAAACCGATGTTAAGAAGCAGACTTTTTTATTTTAAATTTAAATATACAGCTGAAAAGTAAAGTGTACAAGACAGTGGTGCGACCAGTACTACTGTATGGTACAGAAACCTGGGCAGTAAAGGCAGAACAGTTGAAGAAGCTAGAGGTGATGAAAATGAAGTGCCTGAGAGAGGTGGTAGTATGCACACTGTGGGACAGATGAAGAAATGAGGACATAAGAGCAGAAGGCAAAGTAGCTCCAATTGCAGAAAAGATCAAAGAGAACAGAATACAGTAGTTTGGGCACATGTGTAGAAAAGCAGAAGACAATCTGGTGAGGAAGATTTGGGACTGACAGGAAGAAGGTAAGAGGAATTGAGGACGTCCAGCAAAGAGGTGGATGGATTGTGTGAAAGAAGATCTGTGACAGTCAGGCATGAGTGTTGAAGAAGGCAGGAGTGTGGCACTGAATCGAGCGAGTTGGAAACAGTTAACACAATACCCCGACCCCATGTAGAAAAATGGGAAAAATGGAAGCTGATGATGATGATGATGAAGATACAGTAATAAATTACTAGTAATTAACTAAGTCAGTTTAAAAAAATCAAAATGCATGAACATAGTAATGGAATTTCAGTTAGCATGGACTTTTTCTGAAATGCATTTGCAAAAACTGAAATCCTGTTGCTTTACTGCTAGGCCACTAAATAATAAATTGTTATCCAAGATGTTGCTGGAAAAAAAAGTGACATCAGAGTGCATAATAATAAGGCAAGGACTACACTGGGTACAACCTGCAATGGCATCTGGGTTTCGAACAAAAGTGGCAGTGCCATGTTACAGTTAAGCATCTGAATAAAGGAGACCATAAGGCCACAGTTTATAAGAATATGAAGACATCCTTAGATTGGTTTAAATTATATTGGGTGCCATAACAGAAGGCACAAATGAACTAGTAACTTTTGATTCATCATATGTAATCTCTCTAAACATGGAAAACACAAAGACTGGCAAGAGATGGAAAAAAGATTAACTATCTTTTATGTCTGATCCAAGTATTAAAATGAGCATATTATATCTAGCATGCATGCATATAATTCAGAAATAAACATTTTTAGCACTGTTACAGATTGAAAGAAATGCATCATATAAACTGATTTTAAAAATCTTCTCTTTAAAAGAAAAGTACTCAAAGGACTCATTTACAAACCCTTTCCTTGCTCCTTTTAGAAAACTTGGATATTATGCTATTTGCAAATGTTTTGAGATAATGATGACTACATAATGTATGTTTGCGTACAAGTAAAGATAAATTGTATTACATTTACATACAGCAGTTTGTTTTGGATTCTAGTTTTATAGCTGAAGCAATACGTGAACAGCAAGTTACATCAGTGCTGTATTTATTGTTTTGTTTTCTTCTACAAGCTAAAGCATATGATTAAAAACAATGATTTTGACCTTCCCCAGGAATTAATTTCTTTAACTGCTGATTACATTTTAAGTATAACTTGGATACATTTGATATGAGATATAGTACAAAAACAAAAGTGTAAGAAAAGCTGCTTAATTTCCAATTAAGACAAATGCTGATTTGCAATTCCCTACAAAGCTTCCAAAAACATTATCTTGTTAATGTCAAGGGAGAGCTGTTCTGCTGGGTTATAGCAAGGGTATTTTATGTAATCTTTAGGGAAATGATATCAGCGTATCAGTGCCTTGGTTTAACATCTACATGCCTGTGACTTTCATTTAGGTGCTACATAATTGAATGCATACTTTTATATTGATAGTCTAATCAATTACTTGGAAAGAATGACAGCCCCATCAGTCACTGTCACCAATTTAAATTCACACTGATAAATAGGATGAATTATTACACACACAGTGTAATGGAGTTGGCTGCAAAAAGCCACACAGAACAATATGTATATGTATGTATGTATATATATATATATATATATATATATATATATATATATATATATATATATTTATTTTTTTGCTTTAAATATTTACTGTAACAAATGTGTCTGATAATCATCATGAATGTTGTGTTAAACAATTCTGCTCCCTGCAGGATAACATGATATTGTCTAAGTAAAGTAAATTTCAACAAAGCAAGGATACTGCACTGTGGAGATTAGCTCATGTCAAGAGCTAGCAACTTTACTGAAGGGCAGCCACAGTAACATTGTCAAAGAGGGATGGCAGACCAGTAATATACGTCATCTGCCAAAGATGTTAGATCATGGTCTACTTTGGAAGATAATTAGGGCACTGTTGTGCGTGAATAGAAAAGAGGAATTAAAGAAAAGAAGAACAAAAGAAGCAGGAGGTTTTTATTTTCCCAAGCATAGGCCTTAGGATAACTTTTTCTATTAAATCTTTATGATTAGAAATTGGATTATATCAAGAACATTCACTTCACTGCCAGTGAATAGAAACAATATTTCACTTTGGTTCTTTGTGTTTAACATTGCATAAGTAAGGCAGTGTTAAGTCAAATATTGATTACTATATTGGAAAAGTTGAGAATTTAATGCACATATTGATTAAGCATAAACTTGATTTGGATTACTAATTAAAGATAATATCCTAAGTGAATTGTTCAGATAAAGTTATTTTAAAGACGTGATGATTTCTGTTTCTCTCGATAAGTGGTATTTGTATTGCAGAGATTGCAAATGGTATTCGTATCATACTGTAGGAAACCTTTTAATCAGCTCTGGATTGTTTCAGATAGTATGTAGGTATTTCCACATACCATGATTAAAATGTTTGAAGAAAAAAATATATATGCCGTCTATCAAGAGGTACATGTTTGCATTATGTCATTATACAGAAGGATGGATGGATGGACTGATATGACAGAATTAGAATTTTGTAGTGAAACAGGGTAACTGAAGTTAGTTGATGGAATTAGATTATTAGATTATAGGGAAGAATGATGAAGACTAAGTAAGCATGGTGCTTGAGACTATCCTGCAAGAAAAGATACATGTACACAATGACAGATCTTAGTGGAAACATTCTGGCTTCAGAATTAACTTTTTGTTTCAAAAGCAAAATAATTCCTTAGTGAAGAGTCAAGCCATTCATTTGTAAAATAAATGTGAAACAGAGGAAAAGGGGAAAGGTAGCAATGTCCTTCAGATGTCAAATAGGAAAGGTGGAAGCAGGGCAAATTAATGAAAGTAAACGGCTAGGCGTGTACAGTTCTCTATCCATGTATCTATTTACATGTCTATCTGTCTTTATGTCTGTCTTATTTGTCTAAATAGCTGGCTGTCTAGATTTCTACCTGTTTAAAATGTATGAGAGTTTAATAAAGATGATTAAGGCTATTAGCCATTAATTGAGATTCACCATGTAGTTCAGGGTTTGAGTCCCTAAGCACACTTTTGTCTAATAAGCAACTCTAATAACATGACTTAACCAGGCAGCAGTCTCAGATTAGCCCTGAAAAGAAATGTGTGTGTAGTCACTCTATCCAGTTAACAAATTAATAAAATAAAATAAAATAACAGCTATTTGTTGTCATGTTTCAGAGCAGCGAAAGACAAGTGTCTAGTCTATCATGAAGACTAATTTAAGAGTTTTAATTCCAGCCTTCTTTTTTTTGTTTTACAGAAAATAGAGTTGCCACTGTTGCATTCTTCCATTTCCTGACAAACAAACCATGCCTCCTGCATAATAAAAACATACCCCTTACCTCAGCTTAGTCACACCCTCCTTTGCAAGCTGCAGCTGCAAGCACCAGTTTTTCAGTACTGTATAAAATGACTTCATGGGTCAAATCAGATGATACATATCCTAGGCAAAGGGTTCCAGGGCACTGCCACCCCTCTCTGGCTCCTGGCTCCCTTGCAGACACTGTAGTATTCCCATTCTCCGCCTATCCCTGCCTTCTCATACTATGCAACGCACTTTTTGTTTCCTCATACTTTCAACGCACTTTTTGTTTCCTCATACTTTCAGTGCACTTTTTGTTTCCTCATACTATGCAATGCACTTTTTGTTTCATCATACTTTCAACACACTTTTTGTTTCCTCATACTTTCAATGCACTTTTTGTTTCCTCATACTATGCAATGCACTTTTTGTTTCATCATACTTTCAACGCACTTTTTGTTTCCTCATACTTTCAATGCACTTTTTGTTTCCTCATACTTTGACTTCTCAGCTTTTCTCTACATCCTTGGAACGTATTCTAACTGGTCCAGACTAAACTGTAATAACTTTAAAGGAAATAATTTAATTTTAATGGGAGTCTGGGGACCACTAATCCCCTAAAAATTATGGAGTTGTAAATGCTCTTAGGTAAAGTCAGAGATTTTTTTTCCACAGCCTTTGTTCCAATGACAGCCTGAAAAAAAAAATGCAAGTAAAGAAAGAAACTGACTTTTTATTTCAATGAAGAAATAGCTTATGTCCAAGGATTAATGTTTAAGGCTGATGACACAGTAGTTACTACAAAACTGAGTAGTACTTACCAATAAACAAAGAATAAAATGCTTCTTAGGGCAGATAAATCATATCTAAGATGACTGACTTTCTACCACCCTCACCAAAAATATAGAGTGTTTTTAATGTACCCATGCAGTGTTAAATTGGGATGGAAGTAAAAGGATAAATGAACATAGCCATAAATTCCACGTTGCTGCTGTCATACATGTCATACATGTACATAGCATGTCTCCTCAGACCTAACAGGCATCTTCTCTGTTCCCCTTTGAAGTTAAGCTAGGATTAAATTGAAAGAACAAAGAGAATGCAGCAATGTATTTCAACCTATTTCTGTCAACTCTACATATGCAGCATGCCTCCTTTCCATTTTCCCCCTCCCCAATATATCTCTTGTATACATCTGATTTCAGTTGTGAAGAATGTGAAACCATAACATTTGCAGTAATTCATTCCAGTTTGTTCCTACACAGTTCACTGGCCCTAGACAAGCTATAGAGACATTCTGTGCACACCTATGAGATGTGATTTTGAAGAAAGTTAAAGAAATAATGTCCACACTGTCCACAGCAAACACACAAGCTATAGTGACCGTTTTTGTATACCTCTGAAGTTTGACTGTGAGGAAATTAAATAAATAATGACCATAGTATTCCCATTTCCACACAAAGTGTACCAGTCTTTGTGTTCACCTCTGAGGGGTGTTAGTTTTAGACTACGTGAAGCCTACAGCTGAGGACCATACTAAACCAGTTATATACCCTTGCATGATGGCCCCAAAAGCTCTGAGTTTCACAACATGCACACACACACACACACACACACACACACACACACACACACACACACACACACACACACACACACACACACAGATACAAGCATAAGCCACAGCAGTGGTTGTTTTTTTCACAGAATTTGAATGCAGATAGAAAATTCAAAAGAAACAGTAAACATAGCCCAGGAATGTGTTAGCTCTCAGGGTAAGTCTAAATAACTTTCATGTGCTCATCATCATACTTCTCAACTGTCCACATTTTTGCACATTGTCCAGATTTTGCCTTATATTTGTGGTCTGTTCCTCATAAAATTTTTGATTTTCTGGCAAATCACTGAGGATTGAAGTCACTAAATAATGACACACATTTGAGTTTCAGACTTCATAGTCTACAGAAAATGCATGCCTTTGTCTTCATCTTATTTTAGTCTTGTCCATGTTTCCTTTGCTAACAGTTTGAGAAATATACTTACCATAACTGAATTCCCTGACAGAGACCCTGATTTCTGGATTTCCTGACAGAGACCCTGATTTTCTGACTGTCAGGAAAATTTCCTGACAGATGGCAACCATAACAGAGAGTGATGCTTACCAGGAAGGAAATTTGGGATTTATGAAAAATGGCAACAATAGCTGACATGAAGAAGTACATAAGAAGCAAGAAGCATGTAACTCCCATAATGTTTGGCAGATCATGTTAAGATGAAAAATGTAAGCATGTGGAATGTGTAGTTTGGGATCATTTATTTCAATAAGGAGTACGATTTGCACAAGAAGTAATGAAAGTGAACATAAAGTACTGCATTTGTTCTTTTAAATCTCTTTTTATGTATTTTCTATTTAGTGCTGTTTCTTAACCCAGCAAGTGGACTGTTCCAATTGGCCCTTTGAAGTTTCGACCCTGGCTCAGACAGCAGTTTTATAATACTGAACATGTAATCATGACTGAGAACAGATACATTCTCATGAAAAGAAATTAGATATTTAGCATAAATTTGATTACACATAGTTGGCAAGAGACGCAGACAGAAATAGCTGCAGATTATACAGAAAAATAACAATTGCAAAACAGCAAATATATAAGGCCTATAGTTTTACTAATATACTGTCTTAGCTAGTGGGGCATATACACTTGAGTTGCATGTTACCTTGCATTTTATTTTGCATTGCTTTTTAGTGATGGCATGTTATCCATAGTCTATATAGCAATTACATTTGGCTTCATTTATTAGATGATTCCACAGTGCTTTTGTAGATGAACACAGTATCTCTAAGGGTCTAATTTCTGTTGTATTCCAAATAGTGGGTCCTATTCAAGAAAAGGCTTTACTCTATCATAGTTTTGAATTTACGTTATGATATTGGCAGACAGTCTTCCTGGCTCCTTTTTAAGGACAAGATGTTCTTTCAATGGTAGTGTTCATCTTAATGGTAGGCAGTAGTCTAAACTTATTTATTATAAATAGTAAGTTGCTAAGAATGCAAAAGAAGCTCTATCTGTGATTGGTGTCCATTTCAGTTCCTTTACAAAATTACAATGATGTGCACTTGAATCTATCAGGAGGGCAAATCTAAAGAATATATTCTGTAGATTATAGACAAATGAAATATTTCAAATCTGTCAGAAGTTCAAAACGTGCATAATGTAGGTAAGATGAAGAATCATTTAAATGGCCTAATAATCATATTCTGCAGGTAACAGACAAATTAAATATTGTAAATCTTTCTAAGATCTTCCTGTCTAAAGTAAATGACTGGAAACTGCAAGCTCTAACACTCTGAAAATAAAAAGTGATTCAAGTAAAACACATTTAAAAACTCTTTTTTTCTACCACCAAAATATTTTTACCAAAAACAACACTCCAGCAACTTTCATATACTAACTCCGATATCACTATTGTCAATGTCGGGGAAAATATCCTGGGGTACCACGACCTCATATTTAGTATATATCCCTGACATTTGCACTGGGCATTCCACTTCTCTGAGGTCACTATTATGGTCTGTGCATTTCACTTCCACTTCTGTATGAATTGTTGTACGTGGGTGTGTCTTTGGTCACTTCCACTTCTGTATGAAATGTATGTGGGTGTGTCTTTGGTCATTTCCATTTCCACTTCTGTATGAAATGTACATGGGTATGTGGTTGGTCACTTCCACTTCTGTATGAAATGTACATGGGTATGTCTTTGGTCACTTCAACTTCTGTATGAAATGTACATGGGTAGGTGGTTGGTCACTTCCACTTCTGTATGAAATGTACATGGGTGTGTCTTTGGTCAATTCCACTTCTGTATTAAATGTACATGAGTGTGTCTTTGGTCACTTCCACTTCCGTATGAAATGTTGTACTTGGGTATGTCTTTGGTCAATTCCTCTTCTGTATGAAATGTACGTGGGTGCGTCTTTGGTCAATTCCACTTCTGTATGAAATGCTATATGTGGGCATGTCTTTGGTCACTTCCATTTCTATATGAAATGTTGTACATGGGTATGTCTTTGGTCACTTCCCCTTATGTATGAAATGTTGTAGCTGTGTATGTTTTGGTCACTTCCACTTTTGTATAAAAAGTTCTCCGTGGGTATATCTTTGGTCATTCCACTTCTGTATGAAATGTTGTACATGGATGTGTCTTCTGTCACTTCCACTTCTGTATGAAATGTTGTACATGGGTGTGTCTTGGTCACTTCCACTTCTGTATGAAATATTGTACATGGGTGTGTCTTTGGTCACATCCACTTCTGTATGAAATGTTGTACTTGGGTATGTCTTTGGTCACTTCCACTTCTGTATGAAATGTACGTGGGTGTGTCTTTGGTCACTTCCACTTCTGTATGAAATGTTGTACATGGGTATGTGTTTGGTCACTTCTACTTCTGTATGAAATGTATGTTGGTGTGTCTTTGTTCACTTCCAGCTCTGTATGAAATGTTCATGGGTATGTCTTTGGTCACTTTCACAGCCACTTCTCCCTTACAAATGGCATCTTCAGCATATACCACAGCTCAATAAAGTGTATTAGGTTCAATTTATGTCACAGCAATGCATTGGCTGCTCAAAGCAGTGGTATATCATGCATTGTAGCCTATAAAATATTTTGATAGCTAACATTACTCTCATAAATTTATTACCTAATTACTATCAGGATGACTCACATTTTGTAACATGCGAGTTGCAGATGTTTTCATTTAGTTTGTTCATCTGGTAACTATTGAAACACATTAGGTACAAGTATCCTTTATCCAAACTGGGTAGGAAACTCTGCCTTGTAAAAGTATTCTTTTTCTCACAGGCAGAGTCACACAATAGGTAAACACAAACAAAGGAAATAATGCAGTTGACCATAGCATGAAGTTCTGATCATTCTCAGACTTCTAATCCCTTTCTAGGCCTCACGGGATGTTGTGTAAATTACGGTCTCTGACTGATGTTATCTACTGGGCATTCAGTACATCTCCTTGAATCTTTTTCTGTATTTCAACCCCTAAAAAATATGTCACTTGTACCATTCCATTGTAAACACAAGCAGAAGGATTAAGAGCCATATGTGCACATCTTTTCACCCAATATATCCTCTGTGCAAAGCCATTTTTAAGAAGGAGCATAGGAAGAACAGTTCCTAATTAAAGAATAAGCAAGCAGAAGCATTTACAATTATAAATGTTATATCATAAGATAGTGAGTAAGTTATAACATTTTAAAGGTTTTGTTGGCATGAATAATGTAGTAAAAATGCTGGTAATATATATGTATACAAAAGTAAATAAAAAGCTGTGAAGATAGTTGATGCTACAACCCAGAATCAAATCATTTTCCAATAGTTATGAGACTAGGCAGGATTTAGCAAACAGATAAGCCTGAGCAGTAAAAATCTTGACCCCACCAGCTGTGAAATAGCTAAAAGAGAGGGAGAGACCTTAATGTGTGATGAAGAAATTAGTCACTATATGTATTTTTGATTTTTGGAAAACAAAGTTTAAGCTTTATGGTGCATCTTTGACTCTGAGAAGGAGGGCATTGGACTAAAATACTATTCAAGGTGGGGAATGCATGTAGCAAATGACTCTAGAACACTTATTCCACAGCAGCACTGATACTGCAGTAATGGTTTGTCTGCATGCACCCATGGCAAATCCTGCAATGCCCTGGTACATGCAGCATACCTTTAAAGGGACAGTCTCTGACATGTTATAACTAGTATTGCCCCAAAATAGTGAAGTAGCAATTAGAAAAGTTTATGTTGCAGATCGTCATCTTTCTTCTTGTAAGAGTGCTGTGTGATTTACAAACATACCCAGTTTTTGTTATATTTCCACAATTTCAAAGCAGTACTGTTTGACATTCATTCCAGCATTTACTTATATTACTACACATCTCATCACAGTAACAGATTCCATAGTTTGCCTTTTGTGGGTTGTGATAATAAGGGTAGCAAGACAGTGAATGACAGCTTATGGGTTGCTTGGAAAATAACATTTCAGTTAAATGTTATGATAACATTATGCTAGAAGAATCGTACATAATCTTAGATTCGAAATGGCTGTCTGAAATGAACTTCACATTTTCCAGAGATTATTTTCTGAACATAAATGATGTGGAAAATCAGAAGGCTGATACAGCTACATAAGCTTAAGATATGCCACGTTATTGACATAAAATTAAAGCATGCAACACTAAGAAGTGATTTCTGTAGTAAATCTGACAATTACAGTTTTGGCAGAGAAAGCTACAACTTTCATTGCTAGTTAACTTGTCTGTCAGTAAAGTAATGGTGAACTACATTTGAGAGAGAAATGAATGCTGCATTAATTTTGTAAAAGAAGCAAGAACTTGAGATCAGAGTATCATAGCATTTTAAAAATCCGTAAAGAACTTACTTTCTTAATATAGTTCATTTTAGCCTTTATGTGCTTGATCTCATCAGTTTGAACCAATTATATTCTGTGATTGCGGAATTATAAAAGTTAAACTCTTGCTAGATAAGTGTGCCAAATGGAAATTTAAACCAATGCACAGAAGACTAACAACAGAGTATATGGAAGCAAAGTAGTTAATGTGTTGGAAGCAAAGTAGTTAATGTGTAAAACTGATTTGAGTGGAGCATTCAGTGGTAAGACGGCAAAAGGAATGTGCCACATTTTGAAATCAAAATTGTCTGAATTCAAAAAACTGAAAAAATATGTAATATAGAAATCTAGGCACAATAGGTCAGATGGATATATTTCCATAAGAATAAGGTGCTTAAGATGAGAAAGAAAAATATAAAACACACAAACTAAATTGAGCCATATCTCTATAAAAACTGAAATAAATGAACTGGACAGATAGATTAAACATAGTTTGGGACAAGATCAGGTAAATCTAATGTTTTATTTATTTATTTTATTTATTTTACATTTGTTAACCGGGCTAGTCTGGCTGGATACAAGTCCATTTTCAGCAAAGGCCCGAGGAGAAAAGCTCCACTATCTACTGGTACATTACATAAAAATAGCTTACTATAAGATACAGCTTATAAGGATTAAGAACAAATGCATGAGAGATATTCACAGTAATGAAACATTTTTTGAAAAAATATACAATTCTTAAATTCCAACAATTTTACAGAAAAATGTATAATACTTAAAATTCTAGAAGTAGTAGAATCAGAACAGGAGTTAGAGTAGAGAGGAAAGGAGTAGAGGAGTAAAAGAGTGAGAGATAAGATAAATTAGTCGGGTGTACTGCAAGAACAGAGCCAGTGGTTTTGGAAGTACAGTTTAATTTTCTGTTTGAAAAGAGGCAAAGATGTAGTCAGAGTTATGTCAGTAGGTAGAAGATTCCAATTTCTACCTATTGTATTAGTGAAAAGACAGTCACCAGCAAAGTTGTTGGACTTAATTGATCTGGCCATGAGTTTATGAGAGGAGCGAAGGGAGTTGAGATTATTATAAGGGATTATCAGTTGAGAGAGAATTGGGGTGTTGTCAGGTTGATGTAGTATACTATGGGCAGTAGAAAGTTGAGGAATTAGCAGGTAGTTTTGGAATTCAGGCCAGCCTAGTAGTTTTAAGTTAAGACAATGGTGGGTTCTGAAGGGGTTACCAGTGGCGAAGCGAGCAATATTGTTGTAGCAAGTTGCAAGTTTATTTAGATTGCTTTTCTTAATGTTGGTATAAATAGGGGAGTGTTAGAAAAATATGTACTTAAACATATATAAACTGTTAGAAGAATATGTACTTAAACATATATAAACTGTTAGAAGAATATGTACTTAAACATATATAAACTGTTAGAAGAATGTGTACTTAAACATATATGTAGTGCAAAGTTTAGAAACAGTATAATATGTAATGCATTTGATTCTATTTAACAATATGGCAGTAGAAATGATCTTGCATATAATTGCTTGAAACTTAGCTGCAGTGTGGTTAACCTCTGACCCTGGCAGTAGCCAGCTCAGCAAGCTTATGTCTTTCAGCAGTTATTATCTGCTGGGTTAGAGAGAAATAAATATGTATGCATGTATATCTTTCTTCCTTCCACCGAGAAGGATGGCCTTGTGAACACTATCAGAGATAGTGTGCAGCTGCTTACCAGAGAGACAAAGGAACGTATTAAGAGATGAAATGACCATTGTGTCCAAACTAATCTAAGAACCTTGGAAGAAGTAACATCTACAGGAAGACATTGTAATTGACCAGGTGCCTCGCAAGGCTGTGTTATTCTCATGGGAAAGTTTTTAAAAACATTACCTAAGCATCTTCTTATGAATGAAGTATTATGGACTATAGTGATGTAATGCCCTGTGACTGACCACGCCAGTAAGGTGGGCAAAAGCTGATTGCAAATGGTATATAATTGAGGGTATTTCCTGTATAGAGCCAGTCAAAACTCTATACTTGTTTTTGTATAGTTTTTTGCCTCCTAATGTACATTAGTAAAGCAATATTGTTTGAACCTGAGCATCCTGTGTTATTGACTGTCATTTTGAAAAGCCTAATGATTTTACAGTCTGATTTTAACAATTTATTTGACATTTTGGTCCTTCTTAAGCCGGAATTCCCTTGGTAAGCTGCAGGTCAGAGTGCATGGGTGGTAATAAATCTGCGCAGGAGAAGCTGCCAAAATAAATGGTTCTTCTTGAGTGAAAAGACCTCCGACTGAATTGTTGTGTGTAAAGAGGCTGTCCACTTTCTGATCTGTGGCTGAAAAGCAGAAAACTGGATCCCAAGAAGAAAACGTGCAGTCATAAACAGGAGGCTCAGGTAAGGAGAGTTTCCCTCTTTGTCTTTGTTTTAGATCAGGGACCAGGTTACACTGTACTGTTATTGAGATTTGTGATAGCAGGACGAGAATGTATTGAAGTACTGTACGTTGGGTCATAGATCAGGGGAAAAACAAAGCAAAGTAAACAGTCATTCTAGACACTACTGTGGATATAGGGAAGAAGATACCACGTGGTACAAGGGAAGGGTTACGTAACAGTCTTTTTTAAGACATGGGAAATCAGTGCACTAAAAGATCGCGAGATCCACCTTTGACGGATGATGCGAAATATATGCAATTGCAGAGAGCAGATAATGTGAGATATTTTGCAAAATGGGTTAATAAATATGAATTTGATGGTAAATTAGATAAAATTTCGTTAGTGAAACTTTTGAAACAGTTAAAATCTGACGCAGAAGGTCAGGCAAAAAACAGCTTATTAGCTGGGTGTTCCTCAAGCACACAGGTGGATTGAGGAGGTAAACCGAAGGGAACAAAAAGTTAAAAATGCGAAAGCATTATTCTTAGATAAAGAAGATAATAATATAGTAGTAGCGATGGCCCCTCCCCCTCCACCACCACCGATACTTTACCCAGGATATGAAGCGGGAGGACAGGCTGGTCCCCCCCCCCCCACGTTATCCTGAGGCAACAGGGGCATTCAAACAACCATTTGTGAGAGAACCTATTGAGACTAGATCCCGAACACGTAAAACACTTAGGGACACTCAAGTGAGGGATTCACTAGAAGAGAGTGAGGAAATCTGTCCATTAATTGAAGTACCGAACCCTCAGGCAGGACAGGAAGGCCAGGACCCAACCCTCTTAGTATATAGACCATGGACACCGGAAGATATCCGAAGGCTACAGAGGGGATTCCCATTCCAAAATTAATCATGAGAAGTTTATACAAGATTTACAAGGTATGCGATTGAGTTACCACTTAAATGGGGAAGAAGTAGAGAAAGTTATTAGACAAATTATTGGCCCAGACTGGCACATGGTTTGTGGCACCTGGAATGCGCGTGACGTAACTTAAGCCCCTCCTACATAGTGACGCAGAGTTAGACACTAGGTTGAAGGGTCTTACGGACCGAATTACTGAAAAATGGAAACCTAGAGCAGATTGGACCTGTATTAATCAGTGTATACAACAGGACAATGAATCTGTGGATGGGTACTTTGGTAGATTATTAGAATGTTTTAATAACCATAGTGGTATGCCTATTCCCAAAAATCAGAAAAATGATAGCTCATATGAACAACAATTGAAAAATGCATTTTTGAAAGGTTGCATTGCCGCTATCAGTAGCTTTATTACAAAGCATATGATAGATCATCGAACGAGTAGGCTACAAGCCTTACTGGAGTATGCTAGGCATGCTGAAAGACACTTTAACAGTAAGAAGAAAAAGAAGACGCAGGTCTTCACAGCTGAAGATGGAGCAGAAGTCTTTGTAGTGCAGTCAGGTAAAAAGGGGAGGAGAAACGCCAGAGCAATAAGCTCTGACAGAGACTCAGAGGTTTTGAGGAGAGAAAGAGAAAAGGTGAGTGCTTCAAGCGGGAAGAAAGGACATTTAGCAAGGGATTGCAGATCGAATAAAAAAACGACTACAGAAGGGAAGGATAGGAGTGATGAGGATTGACTATATGATAGTCATAACGTTCAACAGTCATCAGGAGAGAGTAATGAGCAGGGAGAAAATGTAAATACAGTAGTAGGAATAGAGGAAGTGCAAGTACATGATGAGGAAAGTGAAGTTTTAGATTTAGCCTTATTGAGCTTGGAGCTCTATTTGGCGGATACGAAACCGGAAGTTACACTTCTGGTGGAGGGGAGGGAAGTGACATTTTTGTGTGATTCAGGAGCATCACGGACTTTGATACATCCTTCAAAGTTACCGGAACACTCTGAATCACCTGATTATATATTAGTGAAAGCAGCAAACGGACAGCTATACAGGGAACCACTTTCCCATGATATAGCAATAACTGACCCTGTTTCAGGTAAGACCCAGAAAAGTAAGATAGTACTTTCTGCAAAATGTCCAGTGAATTTACTGGGAAGAGACCTTATGCAGCTTTTTGGCATAGCAGTAGTTCCTACCATGAAGGGTATGGAGGCACAAAGACAAATGGATACTTTTGTGATGCGATCGGAAGGTGAAGCCTACTATTGGTACAGCCAGGACCTAGTTACGACTGGTCCAGGGGCAGTAACCGAAGAACTGAAGAACGTGGCCATCAGTAAGGTACCCTCCCTTCACATTGATCAGCAGCATTTGTTACATTGTACTCTGTACTATTGTAGTACACCAGGACCTGATAAAGAATATGAGGAAAAATTGTTTAGAAATCCTGCAAATAGGTTAGTATTACGAACCCTGTACTGGGATACTGAGGGTAATAGTGTGGTGAGTTGTTCATTACCCCAGGAATTCACGGGACTGTATAAGTCCAACTGGCTACCGCATGTCAGTTTAACCAAACATAAGAACGCCAGGTGGGTAGATCTAGGTGAAAAAGTGACAAGATGGGAAAGGCAAACTGACTTAGAGTTATCAGAACAAGGAATACACAAGCAAAAACTGAATTGGTTAACACAAGCATGACCAGCTGTACACTTACAACAAAGTGAGGCCAGCTGATTGATGTTCCTACTGGAAGAGGAAGAAAAAGCTTTGTGTGATATACTGAGCACTCTTTGGTCAACAGGGAAATCAGATGTAGGGCTTATTCGGACAGCAGGTCCAGTAACTATCACACCAAAGTCAGCATTTAGACCACAAAAGAAACAATACCCTTTGAGAAAAGATGCAGAGCAGGGAATTAAGCCTATAATAGCAGCATTACTTAAGAAAGGAGTACTGGTAGAGTCTTTGGATTCACCATGTAATACCCCTCTATTTCCTGTTAGGAAAGCAAACGGGGAATGGCGGATGCTACAGGATTTACAAGCTGTAAATGATGCAATAATACCTAGGGCACCTACGGTGCCAGACCCACACTTTATTGAATGATTTGAAGCCAGAACAGAAGTATTTTACTGTGGTAGATATAAGCAATGCTTTCTTTTCAATACCTATACATCCAGATAGTCAGTATTGGTTTGCTTTTACATTTCAGGGTAACAGATACATACTCGACTACCACAGGGATACTGTGAAAGTCCAACAATATTCGCACAGGAGATGGCTAGCAACCTGGCGGGATTTACTCCACCAGGGAGCAGTCAAGTTCTACTTTATGTGGATGTCATCCTGCTTGCGGCCCCTACCCATCAGCAGTGTAGGGAAGATACAATAGCATTATTGAGGTTTTTAGCAGAACAGGGACATAATGTAAACAAGCATAAATTGCAACTTTGGAAAACACAGGTCAAGTACCTGGGATATGTGATATCCAAGGGGGGTAGAACATTAGATGAAGATAGAAAGGTAGCAATTTTACAAGCACCCAAGCCAACTACCAAGAAGGAAATGATGTCCTTCCTGGGGACGACTAATTTTTGTCGAAGTTGGATACCAAACTATGCTGTGGAGTCGGCTCCATTGGCTGATTTAATATTTAAAACACCTATGGCAGCACAAGATATACTACATTGGACTCCAGTGGCAGAAGCAGCCTTCTGCAGGCTAAAACAATTGATAGCTTCATCATCAGTTTTGGGGCTTCTGAATTATCATAAGAGATTTCTTCAGACTGTAGATTGTAAGCAGGGATATATGACATCAGTTCTGATGCAACAGCATGGGAATAAGCAACGCCCCATAGCTTACTATTCATCACAGTTGGACCCAGTGGCACGGTCGTTGCCACATTGTGTACAGGCAGTTGTTGCAGCTGCCATGGCAGTACAGGCTTCGGCCTCAATGGTATTATTTCACCCTCTTACCTTGAGGGTGCCTCATGCAGTTGCGATAATTTTACTGCAAGAGAAAATTGCATTTTTGTCTCCGGCTAGACATCTTTCTTGTATGACCATACTGCTGAGTCAACCTCACATGGTGATTGAACGTTGTACGACATTAAATCCATCAACATTGCTTCCGACTCCTGTGCATGGCACACCACACAGTTGCCTACAGGAAATGGAGCAAATAACTTTACCCCGACAGGATCTTACTGATATACCCCTAGCTGATGCGGAGGTGACATTTTATGTGGACGGATCATGTAGGAAGGGTCCTACAGGAAAGAATCTAGTAGGTTATGCAGTGGTTACTGATGTTGGGATTGTAGAAGCCCAACCTCTGCAGCCTAACTTGTCTGCTCAAGTGGCAGAATTGATAGCTTTAACATGAGCTTGCACTCTAGCAAAGGACAGATGTGTGAACATATATACTGATAGTCAGTATGCTTTCTCCACAGTGCATGTTTTTGCGCAGCAGTGGAAGAATAGGGGAATGATAACATCCACTGGTAAACCGATCAATCATGCGCAACTAATCTTGAATTTATTAGACTCTATTCAGTTACCTACTAAAGTAGCTATTTGTAAATGTGCAGCTCATACAAAGCAACAAGATAAGATTTCAAAAGGTAATGCACGAGCTGATGCAGCCAAGCAAGCAGCCTCAGACTCAGAAACTTTACTTTTGAATGAGGAATTACAACCCTCTGAGATTTTAGATTTAGAAATGTTAAAACAATGCAAACATTAACTACGAAAACAGAAAACAGAAGTGGGTAAGACGAGGAGCAATCCTTCAAGACGCATTGTACATCTCCAAAGAGAGAAAGCCGATATTACCATCTAACTTATTTAGATATGCGGCTTTGTTGAGCCATGGGCAGAGCCATGTCTCAACAGGGGGGATGGTACAGTTAGTTAACAGAATATTCCAGACATAATGGATTCGAACTACACACAAAAATTTTGTGCAGCATGTCATATTTGCAGTAAACATCATGCACAGGAGCATTCAAACCAAGCAAGGGAGTTTCCCTACACCACCATATCCATTCCATACTATTTGTATGGACTTCATATAGTTGAATAAATGTGAAGGAAATAAATACTGTTTAGTGATTATAGACATGTTTTCGAAATGGGTAGAAGCTTTTCCAACCAGGAATCTGGATGCAGCAACAGTGGCAAAGGCCCTAGTAAAGGAAATAATTCCTAGATTTGGCATACCGGAAAGAATCTATAGTGACAATGGGACACATTTTGTCAATCAGACAATTCAGCAACTTGGGAGATTTTTTGGGATTTCCTTGAGGAATCACTGTGCTTACCACCCACAGTCAGCAGGACTGGTGGAGAGGTACAATGGGATTTTGAAAAACAAGCTAAGAAAGTTGATGAGTGAGACTCAGAAGAATTGGATTTGCTGTTTACCTCTAGCATTGCTGATCATGAGAACAGTTCCAAATGTAAAGGGCTTGACCCCCTTTGAAGTAGTATTCGGAAGGGCATATTATGTGCCACAGTGGAAAGCTCTTATGCCTGCAGAACTGGAGGTCGATGGCTCATTAGCCAGTTATATGAAGAGATTGTTAACCAATAAGACTGTTTTTCAGTTAAACTCTTTTTCAGATAAAGAACAGACAAAACCGGACGCAGTGCTAGCCCCAGGATCCTGGGTGTGGATAAAAGTCATCAAGAAGAAAAACTGGACGAGTCCTAAGTGGGAAGGTCCATACCAAGTACTGTTAGCAACGCCTACTGCAGTAAAGGTTGCGGAGAGGTCGTCCTGGGTTCACCTGACTCACTGCAAGCCGGTAAAGAATTTCCAGTTAGACAAAAGTTTTGTAGCTGATATATCACAAAAACAGAATGATCAGGGGCAGAGTGTATAAAAGTACAAAGCAACCCCAAAGACATTGGTTTACTGTCCTACTGATCATACATTTATTAACCATGTTGGTAGTGACTTTTCTTTTGTTGGGGGTTTTCCTGCAAATAACTACACAGATAAAAGTGACGAAACATGATGGACTGGCCACAGATTGGCATCCAAACTTTAACATGTACCTAGCTATGAAACGTGTGTATGTAGAGACTATGAACATTTCAAATTGTTGGGTTTGTACAGCCATACCTACAGCATATGGAGGACTTTTGATGTCCGCTGTCCCCTTGGGGATAAATGAGACTTGGGAGAATTTACTTTTTGATACAGGTTCTGTGAGATCACAGGACAAAGTGGCACTGTACTTACCTGTTACACAAAAGGGAATTGTTTGTTTTTACAAAAATGATACGCTCCAAGTTGGTTGGAGTAATTGTAACATAACTGTGTCTTATAAATGTTATATAAAAGCAAAAGATCAGAGTATTAGTTGTAGCACGAATTATGATTCGTATTTGAGCTTAATGAAAACAACATTGAAAGATGTACA
Organism: Protopterus annectens; assembly: GCF_019279795.1. Classification (NCBI taxonomy): domain Eukaryota; kingdom Metazoa; phylum Chordata; order Ceratodontiformes; family Protopteridae; genus Protopterus; species Protopterus annectens. Next base: position 47,420,426 of record NC_056727.1, on the reverse strand, counting down.
GAAAAATCCTGAATTGTATAAACAATTGTCTGTTATAGACAGGAAAATGTTTCATTCAGAGTTAACCCGCATCAGTACTAAAGTAGAAAATTGTTATTTTGTTTGTGGGAAAAAGCATATAAGTGGTTACCTGAGAATTGGTCCGGCAGTTGTTTTTGGGTTATCTGGTTCCAGCAATAAGACATACTGCAGAATTGCCTCTGGGTAAGATACGGAATGTGAGAGATATAGCTCAGAAAACTGGGAACTCAGTCAAGAAACCTGCTAATCCAGTGGGTAAAATCGAAGCTGATTGGAAAGATCATTCATCCGTAAAAGATAAAGAGAAATTGACTCATATGGACTTGAGTGACAGTGTTATATCCTGGGCTGGAATAATCCCAGCCTATGGAGCAGTCAAATCGATCTGGGAACTGAGAAAATTGTCAAAACTTCTCGAAGTAATGAGTAATGTGACTTTTTCTGCTCTCGAACTTGTGACTGATGAACTGAATGCAATGAGAACTGTTGTATTACAAAACCGAATGGCTCTTGACTTCACCCTAGCGGCGAGAGGTGGTACATGCACGCTTATCAAAGAAGAATGCTGTGCATACATCCCAGATAATGAGCACAAAATCAATGACCACCTAGAGGTAATTCAGCAAGTATCAGCAATGGCGGAACCAGGCTCAAACCCACTGACAAACTTTTTCCAGAATCTTTTTGGGGGGTGGGGTTCAATCCTAATGAATATTTTGATAGCTATTTGTGTAGTTTTACTCATAATGAGAGCATGTGTTTGTTGCGGGATACCCTGTGTGAAAAGGTTAGTTAGAGATTTCGTTGATGTATCTGTAACCGAGACTATGTATCAAGACCTGGAATTGAATCTGTTGATACCAAATGAAATTCTTTCTGAAACATAAAACAAATGACTTGCCTAGTTGAAAGTTCCAGATAGGAAGAGACTAGGGAATGAAATAATGTTGTTTATGTTTCTAAATAGAATGAAAAGCATTAAAAGGAGGGAGAATGTTAGAAAAATATGTACTTAAACATATATAAACTGTTAGAAGAATATGTACTTAAACATATATAAACTGTTAGAAGAATGTGTATTTAAACATATATGTAGTGCAAAGTTTAGAAACAGTATAATATGTAATGCATTTGATTCTATTTAACAATATGGCAGTAGAAATGATCTTGCATATAATTGCTTGAAACCTAGCTGCAGTGTGGTTAACCTCTGACCCTGGCAGTAGCCAGCTCAGCAAGCTTATGTCTTTCAGCAGTTATTATCTGCTGGGTTAGAGAGAAATAAATATGTATGCATGTATATCTTTCTTCCTTCCACCGAGAAGGATGGCCTTGTGAACACTATCAGAGATAGTGTGCAGCTGCTTACCAGAGAGACAAAGGAACGTATTAAGAGATGAAATGACCATTGTGTCCGAACTAATCTAAGAACCTTGGAAGAAGTAACATCTACAGGAAGACATTGTAATTGACCAGGTGCCTCGCAAGGCTGTGTTATTCTCATGGGAAAGTTTTTAAAAACATTACCTAAGCATCTTCTTATGAATGAAGTATTATGGACTATAGTGATGTAAATGCCCTGTGACTGACCACGTCAGTAAGGTGGGCAAAAGCTGATTGCAAATGGTATATAATTGAGGGTATTTCCTTTATAGAGCCAGTCAAAACTCTATACTTGTTTTCGTATAGTTTTTTGCCTCCTAATGTACATTAGTAAAGCAATATTGTTTGAACCTGAGCATCCTGTGTTATTGACTGTCATTTTGAAAAGCCTAATGATTTTTACAGTCTGATTTTAACAATTTATTTGACAGGGAGGCATATAGTAGAGTAGATAAAAGATGTGATTGGGAAATCTTGGTTCTAGTTGCTGGGGTTAGAAAAGGTTTAATTCGATATAGGGATCCTATTTTTCTGTTAACTAACTTGATGGTGTTGTTAATGTGTTGATCGAAAGAGAGATTATTGTCGATGGTTATTCCTAGCAGTTTTGTTGTCGAATCAGGTGAGATGACAGTGTCATTGTTTGAGGAGATGGAGAAGTTTAATGGGAGGGTCCGAGTGGTGGGGGTGAAAAGGAGAAGTTTAGTTTTTTTGGCATTGAGTAGGAGGAACCATTGAGAGAACCATGTTTCAACAGTATTAAATATATTTTGGGTAAGTGAGATCAGTTCAGTAGTGGATGGAGCAGAACAAATAAGGGTCGAATCGTCTGCATATTGAATGCAGGTTGTGGGATTGCAGAATGAAGATCATTAATGAAGAGGGAGAAGAGAAGTGGACCAAGAATGGAGCCCTGAGGAACTCCGATGGAAATAGGCAAAAGAGAAGAGATATGGTTTTCCCATAAAACTGCTTGTTGTCTGTTGCTAAGATATGATCTAAACCATTTAATGGCTAGGTTATCAAACGAGAGAGATTCAAGAATGTTTGTTAATAGAGAGTGGTTGACCATGTTGAACGCTTTTGAGAGATCAATGAAAAGAGCAGAAGAGAGAAGATTATTGTTGCGATTTTTGTTGATAGTATCTATAAAGGAAAGAAGGGCAGTGGTGGTACTGTGATGAGGTCTAAAGCCATGCTGACAGTTTGCTATAATGTTGTGTAGAGAGAGATAGTGTACTAGTTGCTGGTGAATGCATTTCTCCATAATTTTAGCTAAGGGTGAAAGGAGAGCAATTGGTCTAAAGTTGGAGTAGTCAATAGAGTTGCCACCTTTATGTAGTGGAATAATATGAGACTTTCCAGATGTCTGGGATGGATCCCTCTTGGATAGTTCTGTTTATAAGTATGGATATAGGGTATGCAATTTCTTTGGCTGCTTTTTGGAGGAAAAGGGAAGGGAGCTTGTCAGCTGAAGGGGTACAAGGTTTCAGTTTGTGAATGAGTCTGTAGATGTAAGAAGTAGATATAGGATTTAGAGAGAAGTTGTAAGAAGAGTTAGCTGGGTTGTTTGGAGGGTAGTAGTTGTTGGTGTTCATTTGTTTAGCTAGGGATTGAATAGTTTCGGAAAAAAAAAGAGTTAAAAGCATTTGCAGTTAGAGGGGTGTCTGGGTTGGCATTTAGTGGGGAAGGAGTTTTGGCTGTTCCTGGGGAGAGGAGTCTATTTACTGATAACCAGAATTGTCTGTAATTGTTAAGATGAGTTTGCTGAAGTTCACAGTAGAATCTTTTTTTCTCAGAGATTATTGATTTTTGTAGCCAGATTTCTAAGCTGGCGGAAGTGAAGAAAATCTGGGCTGTTTCTGTGGCATCTCCATTTGGTCCAAACTTTATTTCTAGCGAGGATGAGTTTTTTAGTGTCTTTGGAAAGCCATGGGGCTGTTTTTGACTTCATTCTAATGGAACGCTCTGGAGCATGTCTATCAAGAATGGATAAGAAAGTAGTATTAAAGAATAAAACTGCATCCTCAAGAGGAAGTGTTTTTAAGGAATTCCATTTACAAGTGCTGAGTTCAGCTTGAAAAAGGTCTATATTAAAATGCTTGGTAGAGCGAATTTTTCTTATATTTGGGATGTTTACACAATCTGACTTTTCTCTAGTAATATAAGTTAGGGAGTGATCACTGACATCGTCTGGCATGGTATCTACTTTATATGTTTTGTTAACATTGTTTGTGAGTATCCAGTCTAATTTACTCTCTCTGTTACTGTGCTTATTGAATCTAGTAGTTGAGGTGACAGTTTGGGAGAAACCATGTAGGTTAATATGAGAGGAGGGAATTTCAGCATTAATAGTATTCCAGTCTATGTTAAAGTTGCCTAGGATTATAGTTTCCTGTGGGTAGGTGGTAGAAACCCAGCTAAGAAAGTCTTCTAATATAGGAATATTGTTACCTGGAGGTAGATACATGCATATGATATAAAGGGCTTTTTTAGCATTTAGTTGGAATTTAGTCATGATGGCTTCTATTTTGCTATCCTGGTTTGGACATGTTGGTAGAGTAGTGATGTTAAGTTGATTTTTAAAAAGGATTGCTACTCCACCATCTTTACGTTTTGATCGGTCATGTCTTACTATATTATAGCCTTGGGGTATTATCTCAGAGTCTTTAGTGCCTGATTTTAGCCAGGTTTCTGAGAGGCATAGAATGTCAAAAGAATAGGTGTCTAGGAGGGCATGAAGGTGGGGTATTTTATTGTTTATACTTTGAATGTTAAGGTGCCCTATGAGGAATTTATTATTGAGATTAGAAGAGCATAATTGAGGGGAGGGGTAAGCTGGGCCTGGGTTGGGGTGGATGTCACCATCTAGTAAGGTAGGATTATCTAGCTTGGTTATGATGTTACTCTTTAGAAAGGTTAGAAGTTTAGTTTTTTTATCTGAGGGTAGGATATAGGTGAGGTGAGACAGTCTGTGAAATTTAGGAAGATGATAGTTAGGGGTGGATTTAGTATTGGAGTATGATGTGAAGGTGTATATTGTTGAGGTCTGTTTTTGTGTGAAGTTAGGCTGGATGTTAAGTGAGTTTTCAAAGAATGTAAGATGGTAAGTAGAGAATAGGGTGATTAAGAGTAGGACTGATAGAATAAGAAGCATTGGAAAGCAGGGAGTCATTATTTACAAACTAAAGAAAAAGAGAAAAAGAGAGAAAGATATAGGTGGTAAGCTATAGTGGGGGAAGTATGCCTGTTAGGAAGGTTGGGGGAGAACTACAGCATACTATAGGGTATAAAGAGGGATATGACTGGTGAAGAGAGTGGAGGGATAAAAAAAGAGATATACAGCTAAAGAGGAGAAAGGCTAAAATATTAAGAAAGGTAGTAGAGAGAACAAAGAGGAAGAGGTAAGAGGTAAGAGTAGAAGGGGTGTGTTGAGGGGTGGGTTAAGAAATGCAAGGGAAGGAGAAGGATAGGATAGTAGGGATAGGGGGTGTGGCTGGGGAGCTATAACAGTAGGAGCCCGGGGGGTGGGTGGGAATTGGGGGTAGGGAGAGGAGCGGAGGACCAAGCAGAGCAGGTAGAAACCACAGAAGAAGAGATGAGAAAGGAGACAATCAGAAAAGCAGGTAAGTAAGATAGGATAGGTGAAAGTCTAGCAGGAAAGGGTATGGAAAAGACCAGAGAGCACCAGTAAGTTAAACAGTGTTAAATAATATAGAGTAAGTGTAAAGCATACAGAAGGAGGGCAGGAGGAATGAGAGAGGTAAGGAGGAGAAAATACAGGTTACAGATAAGAATTCAGAAGGTGGATAGATGGGCAATAGGGTAGAGAGTAGAGGTTACGAAGAAGAATAAGGACAAGTGATAAGCTTTACAGCCTGAAAAGGGCCAATAGGAGCCAAAGTAGCAGCAAAGTAGTAGCTAGGAGAGGAGTGTAACTTACTATATAGTTCAGGTGGAAAAGATAGTGAGAAGGGGTAAAAACCAGGATAGGACAGTGAGGAGGCAGAGGGAAAATATTAAGGTGAAAAGTGGCTGGAATAAGAAGTGTGTACAAAAAAGGGGGGGAGGTAAGGAACGAGAGGTAGCTGGCTGTTGGAGGCTAGAGCACCGGCAACTTTAAGCTCTTTTAGGGGACCCAATGGGAGCCAAACAAATCAACAATATTGGAGCCCAAACATACTTTCTATTCCCAGAATGGACAGTGTAGGTTGAGGCAGTCAGAGTTGCATTCACTGTAGGAAGGCCAAGTTTGTCAGACACAAGTTAGGAGTAGCTTAGGGCAGGAGTACAGCTAGAGCTTAGAGCTTTGGGGAAAAAAGAAGGTAGAGATAAAGAGAAGAAAACAAAAAAGAGAGACAGTGTTAGCACAAGTATTCAATTAAATAGCATGAAATCAACAAATTAACCAACAGTGGTAGTCTAGTAGATGTAATAATCAATCTAATACAGAGAACTAGATAAGACATTAAAACAAGGTAGCATATTTGTCCTCTTTCTTGTGAATAAGTAGCAAATACAACAGTCATAAAAACATATACAAATCCATTCCGAGAGACAGTAATGGAAGGCAGGCCAGGTACTGTATATATATATATATATATATATATATATATATATATATATATATATATATATATATATACATATATATATATATATATATATATATATATATATATATATATATATATATATATACATATATATATATATATATATATATATATATATATATATATATATATATATATATATATATATATATATATATATTGTGTGCAGGATGATAGCTAGGTTGCTCTAATATAAGCAATATATTTTCAATGAAAGCAGTAAAAAACAACAAAAGCAGGAACATTTAGTTCCCAGTTGGAGTCAGAATTGAAGGCAAGGCTCCTCCAAAAAATGACATGGTTATGCTCATACAAATAGACAATAGCAGTATGGTAATTGCCAGTCCCAACCAGCAGTAAAAAAGAGGTCTTCAGGTAGTCTGGGGGGGGGGTGTACAATATAAATGGCAGGTAGAGCGCTACTATAAAAGTGCAAAACTAGTAAAAAGTAAGGCTATGTTTAGTTAATATAGCTAGTGGACCAAGTTTCAAAGAAAATGAGTAAAAAAAAAAAGGGAAATCCCAACAATAAATTAAATGTCGCTAGAGGAGGGAGATATGAGAAGCAAGACACCTCAAAACCACTTCTGCACTAAAGTGCGAAATACAGTAATCCATGTTAAACTCTCAGTAAGGAGTTTAACTATGTTTGGAGAACATTGGCAGTTTAGCGTCAGAAAAAAATTAAAAATAGTGGAACAGCAGTGTCATCTTCAAGACGAACTGCTGTAGTAAGTGTCTTACCTAAGGTTTAATAATCCTAAAATATCAGCTATACACCCCTTTAGACTAATATCAGCTATACACCCCTCGGAACTAATAGCAGCTACACACGTGGGAGAGCTCCGCGCGAGTGGCGCAGTTTAAAAGGCGATGGGGCTATAGGTACAACAAACTGAGTAGATAAGCCTAAAAGTCTAAAGAGAATTATACAACAATCAAACAGTACTTCACTTGGTAAAGCATACCAGGCACTACAGTAATCATAAAGCATTAAGCCAGCTAGCACATATAAAATAAGTAACGCTTTGATAAATCACAAGAAGCAAGGAGGTGCAACCTACTTTGAAAACACCTATCAATTAGGTAAAACCATCACATTGACAAATTGAAAAAAAACATTCTGTAAATCTTATGCACAAAGAGAAATAGCTTGTTATGACATAAAAAGGAGAAACAGCAGTTGAATATGCACAAAGTATGTGCGCGTTGGATCACTAAAGCAATCTGAACTAAGAAAATCAATTGTTTGCATACACAGTGATTAAATCCTCAAAGTTTAACCAACGCTAAAGCGTTCATGTAAAAATACCAAATACAGTAACCTCAGCAAGATACAGCAATGAAACCCAGGTTATGGGCAGCAATAAACATACATCTTTAATAAAAAAATGGTATCTTTGTTTGGGTAAACCTACTAGAGCAAGCCTGCAGTACAGCAGCCACAGCAGCCAGAGACCCAGAGAGGTTCAAGATGGTAAGGGGAGTGATGCAGATACACGAAGGGGTATAAGTAAACTCACCAAAGATAGGGGCGGGACAGGAGCAGAGCAAGAGTGGTATAGGAGTGGGTGGGTGGAACCAAGTAGAGACGGGGGAGAAGAAGAATGAAGGTCTGGGAGAGGACTGGTAAGACTGTCCAGTGAGTAAAAAAGAGAAAATATAGAGGTAGAACAGATAGATACACTAAAAGGGTCGTAGACAAAGAAGGGGAGAATAAGAAACCACAGAAGAAGAGATGAGAAAGGAGACAATCAGAAAAGCAGGTAAGTAAGATAGGATAGGTGAAAGTCTAGCAGGAAAGGGTAGGGAAAAGACCAGAGAGCACCAGTAAGTTAAACAGTGTTAAATAATATAGAGTCAGTGTAAAGCATACAGAAGGAGGGCAGGAGGAATGAGAGAGGTAAGGAAGAGAAAATACAGGTTACAGATAAGAATTCAGAATAGATTAGAAGGCGGATAGATGGGCAATAGGGTAGAGAGTGGAGGTTACGAAGAAGAATAAGGACAAGTGATAAGCTTTACAGCCTGAAAAGGGCCAGTAGGAGCCAAAGTAGCAGCAAAGTAGTAGCCAGGAGAGGAGGGTAACTTACTATATAGTTCAGGTGGAAAAGATAGCGAGAAGGGGTAAAAACCGGGATAGGACAGTGAGGAGGCAGAGGGAAAATATTAAGGTGAAAAGTGGCTGGAATAAGAAGTGTGTACAAAAAAGGGGGGGATTGTAGTTATATTCTACAGTCTTATGCAATGCTGCTGGGCTACATAAAGAAGGAGGGAATTTGAGATAGTAGCATCTGAGTAAACTCAGATACTAAAATTTACTGTACCCTAGAAAAGCACAGGGATGAAATGGTATAAGTAACAATGACCTCAGAAGACTTGAATACGAATGCACAGTATCATTACATTTGCTATTCACTGCATCATTTAAGCACAGATATTCCACAAAATTGGAGAGGTACAACTATTAAACTCACCATTTAAGAAAAATGGAATCGGACAAACCCAAAGTCCAAATTACCCACATGTTTATTTTCTTGTGGATTTTTTCAAGGAGTACCATGAGCCTTGCAATGGCTGCACTTTCATAATGCAAAGCAACATGACTAAAACTGAAATACCAAACTTGTGAAATGTAAGAAATATCCCCTGGGATTCAAAAACATACCTAACATGACAGCAAAATATGTTCCACAGGGAGGGCTTGTAGCACAACAAGGCCAAAAGCTCATTAGCAATTTACAAGGAGAAAACTCACAGCTTTGGTTACAACAATTATTAATGCTGCTCATGCCAGAAGCAAAACCTGTGGTAGGACAGAGAAGGCCACACTTGCAATTAGGAGTCAGACAAAACAATTTGCCAAGAATAATGGGTATATGCACCTCAGTATCTGCATATGCTCTATGTCATGAGTATATGGGAAAAGTGGTATGCTACTTTAAAGGGGCCAGTGCACTACTAAAATGTAATTTTTGACCATATAAAAAGGTGTAAGTGCGATTATAGGATAAGAGGTAATGATGCAGATAACGCAGGAGACAAACAATGATGGTTTAAAATGGGAGAGGGAGGGCACATAATGTTTGTTGTGGGGCAGATGATCTTTTTTTAAGAAGAGAAGCTGGGTAAGGAAGTAAGGGAAACTGAAGGTATGGTAAGAGGTTGAGCAGTAGTAATAGGGGCAAATGCATTAACATATCACACAGACTAAGTCTGACAGAGGAGATGTTGACAAACAGACAGAGAAGGAGACGTGCTTTTAGAAACATACAAGCTAATGGAGGACAATGGTAATGAGGAGGATTGGGCAACAGACTGGAGGAGGGCATTGACATAGAAGGGAGATGAATGTTGGAATAGGGGACAGAGTAAGTACAGGGTTCAGTATTGCACCGCCTGTGTGATACACATCAGGATGTCCAGCAGTACTCTGGCCATCCTCACTATTGGACCCTGCTTGGCATTGCTGGCAATGAAAAACAGTAATGTAACTCTGCTAGTCATAAGAGAAGCCTTTCCAAGCCATCCAATACAAGGTCCTAACCACTGGTCCAAAAGCTGCCCCATACCAACACCATTATTGATTTTACTTATTTATCATTTAGTAAATGGGTAAGTAAGCTAGTCTGAAGACCCTTTTCATTTCTGTGACACTGTGTCAGTATCAAAGTTGCTCCGGCTCCTTGTAGCCTGGCTGTGATTGATTGTATAACCATCTGGATACACATAGCTGATATAAGTATACTTTTTTGCACTTGATATGTTTCAGGGATAGTTAACAAAACTGTACTACATTTATTTATATGCTTGATTGAATATTGCTGGTCTCTGTCTTCATTTTGTTTTTCACCACACTCCTGCCCAAGTGTTGTTGTTTTCTTAAATATGAATTTAGTTTAGAATTGCCCTCCCCTGCTGTAAATTTTGGACAATCTTCCCAGTCCCATCTTATTTTCTCACTGTAGTGAGTCCAGTGAGATAATTTGGGAAGGACAACCTCCTTGTTCTTTGATTTTGGACACTCCTCCCTGTCCTATCTCATTAGCTCATTCTACTGTATACAGAGAGAGCCTTTGGGAAGGCCAACCCCCTTAGTTTCTTAATCTTGAATTATCTTCTTTTTCCTCCCTCTCCACCAAAAAAAAAACACTTTATTCAGCTGCCTTTACTGTAATTGTATTCTTCCTACTTTATTACCTTATTTTGCTTTGCTACTTACTCTTAAGTGTTCCAGTGCATTTATTCTGCTGCATTTATTACTTCTTGTTAGTAGCCTGATTAAATTTCCCAGTTATTCTAAGCCTCTTAGTTTTGGTTTTAGTGCTCGGGCTTCAGGCCAGTTATTTTACATTTAAGAAGGTTTTTGAGGTCTACACTCTTGTGGACAAACCCTTATCAAAACCCTCTCTCCATAAGTCCATCCAAGTTTCAGAACACTATGTCTGGACAATTCCCATCAGTTTCTCTTGCCAGGCTGATTGACACTGGCATAGTGAGACAGTGTAGCAACTGCCTCATATTTACTGAATACCCTCTTCTAGCACTTAATTCTTCTACTTGCGAGAAATGCATCTAAATGAGTAACCTGGAATCCATACTGTCTTGTGCCACAGTAAGTACTCCTGACAAAGAGGAGATTGCCAGCACAAACACCACACCACCCACATCACATAGCCAAGCACAGCATACATCCACATATACAGAGGTCCTCAATAAAAACCTACCTAAACAGCAGAGACCTCCAAAACACACTCACAGACATTCTACACACAATACCAAACACATCACAGACAGCAGACAACATACCAGCTTCTCACAAACACAGCCCATAAGGCACAACAATAAACTCATGCAGCCCATAAAGCACAACATTAAACCAAACATACTAGTCATTGGCAACTCAGTTGTGAGACACACCGATGTCCCCCTCACCAGGCTCAACAAGGAGAAGATCACGATCAGTTGTTTGTCAGGTGCCAGAATCTGCCACATCATGCATGCACTTAAGTCTCTCCACAACAGGTACAAGTATGACTCTGTCATTGTCCATGTTGGTGTGAATGACTTGAGATGTACCTCCCCAGACTATATGAAGAGAGATATGTTTGAGCTCTCAGAGTATGTTCCCTAGGCAGGTATGACCCAAGCTCTAAGCAGTGTCCTACCTTCACCAAACATGATACCACAATACCAACAAAAAATAATTGAATTCAGTAATTGGCTTGGCATCTGTTATTGCAAGGGGAACCAGTGTCTGTCTGCCTGAGATGACATGGTTGACCGGCCTCGATGCTTTGCCAGAGATGGCCTCCACCTGTCACCCCTGGGATTCCGGATTCTGGCCAAGGCTTTTGCCTCCCACATTGTGCCTTTTTAGGTAATGTCCCAAAGATAAACCACTGAACACAAACTGAAAACTTTTAAAACTTTGAGCCAGGTGAAAAGAAAACAATAAGAGCCGGCAAAAATATATATAATAAAATAAAACCGTTTAATGTGAGCGCTTTCGGCAAGGACGTTGCCTTGCCTTCATCAGACAAACGGTAAAAACAGTTAAACAGGTTCTCTTTATACTCAAATAAGCTGATTACATCCATCAGCTTAATTAAGAAACAATGTATCACAAACATAAACATTAAATACTGCTACAGGCATAATATATTAGTTCAAAGCACAAAAATTACAAACAAATCATAAGTAAAAATACAAATGTTGTTATCAAAACAAAACAACATAACACTTTTAAACAGTTCATAATGTGTGAAAATCCAGCTAGGTGAACTAAAACGCACTTGTCCCAATCTGCCTATCTAACTGTCAAAATAGGGTAAAGTTCAAATAAACAACATTCGAGTGTGCGCAAATACCAAGTAAGTGAAATGAAATATCTGTTGTTATATGCTTTTCAAATTCCTACTCCTATTTACATATATATTAAAAGAGGTTAAATTCATGCTATAATATAAAAAACCACAAGTGAATAAGTTGAATTAATTAACTAATATCAGATATTAGGAAGTAATAAATAAATATGTAAATAAATGAGTAAACCAAAAAATGCATAATTGTTTCATATACCAAACACTGATTTATAAACCCAATTAGTTAAAAACAATTTAAAACTAATAAAGATGATTTAAGGATAGATACATATATCAAACAAATCATACAAATCATCTTTTAAGTGAAAGTAGCTTCAAAATGCATTTGATGGATAAACTCTCATTAAGACCTGGGTAAACTTGTGCCCTTGTCTTAATTTGCCAAATAAGCTCATCTATCTCTAAGTGAACTTGCCAGGGTTCCCCTCTGATGTCTACTGGCCTATGTTGCAAAATAGCAAATTTAAAACAGTGGCTGGGGTGATCTAAACTGTGCTTAGCCAATGCATTATTGATATCTTTTTTGCCTATGGCATAACAATGTTCATATATCCGTTGTTTTAATTTCCTTTAGGTTTTGCCAATATAAAAGGCATTACATTGGTTACACAAAGCTACGTAGGTGACCCCTTTGGTATCACAATTATATCTAGAATTAATTTTATGTGTCCTGTTATTAATACAAAGTTGGTTACTGACCATTATATGTCTACATTGAGGGCAGGCACCACACTTGAACATTCCATTGATCCTATTTGAATGCAGTTTTTTCTTCTCTAAAAGTGATTTCAAATTTTGGCCGCGCCTATACGTAATTTTAGGCCTAGTACCTAAAGCCTTTGACAACGTTTCATCTCCACTGATGATGTCCCAATTCTTATTTAAAACATCCCTAATGAAACAGTAATCTAAGGAGTATGTACGGAGAAAGCTAACCTGATAAGCTTGAACATTGTTAACTGTAAAAGTTGTTTCCTGGTCTGACAAGCTTGTTTGGTTAAGCAGATTCTCTATTTGGATTTCATGTTGACCTATGAGTAGTGGTGTGAAATGCCCCACGCTCCTTTTGTGCATTACCTCTTTTTTAATGTTAATAACCAAATTAAGGGGGTAATCCCTATTTAAAAACATATTTTGGAGATGCTCACATTCGGAGTTAAAATCAATTTTGTCCGTAATCATTCGAGCAGCCCTAACCATTTGGCCTTTAACGACTGCCCTTTTCTGGTGGTAGGGATGGTTACGTGAAAATTGCAAAAATGAGTTTGAATATGTTGGTTTTCTATATATTACACTTTTGTATCTACCATTAGATCTATCTTTGATTAGCTTTACGTCAAGGTAGTTAATGGACGTCTCACCTATGTCGTAAGTAAACTCCAAAAAGTTTGTAGTCTGAGTGATATTATTAATAAAAGATGGTATAAGAGATGTATCCCCCTTCCAAATGCAAAACATGTCATCCTGGTACCTTGTGTACCAGGAGACATTGTTCTGGAACAGTGGGTCTTTGAGCAGTGAATTATGTTCCCGAAGGGCCATTATAGCATTCGTGAAACTTCCACCACAGGGGGACCCCATGGCTACTCCAGACTTCTGCAAATAGAATTGCCCCTCAAAAACCATAAAGTTGTTGGTCAAAACTATCTCAAGTAGTGTCTCAATTAGATAAATGGTGTTTCCCTCCACTTTCTTGATGAGCAGAAAGTCTCTAATCCACTCTATACCTACTTGTTGGAGGATAATGGTATAGAGGTCTTTAATGTCAGTTGTGAGAAAACACCCATTTGACTGGTACTCCAACTTATTGATGTTCTTAAGAAACCCCCACGAGTCCTTGCAGGTCTGTGGCTCACTTTCAATAAGTGGTTTTAACACGCTATCAATATATTTAGTGCACCATACGTAATTGAGCCTCGACCATCAACTATTGGTCTAAAAGGGGGTGCATTTAAAGTTTTATGAATTTTTGGAGTGCCAAATAAGGCTGGTGTTTTAGGTGCTATCATTGTTAGGTACTGATGCAAGTCAATGTCAACTGAACCTTCTAAGAACAGGTCATCTAACATAGACCTGCTCTTTTTGTATGCTACATTGACCTCGTTTAAGGTGACTTGTGTGTATGCAGCTGTGTTAAGTTGTTTAACAATACTATCAACATATGTACCATGGCCCATAAACACCAGACCTCCCCCCTTGTCTTGCTACATGACCCTTATTTTACATTCATTTAGCAAGTTCAAAAAGTCATGTTCTGATGTACTAATATTGTTCTTGACAACTTTGTTTTCATAATTGTTACTGTCCCTGATAACTCTAAAATCCATTTCACACATTATTTTCAAAAACATTCAAATCTGAATGTAGAGGTGGGTTAAATAAGCTTGAAACTCTTAAGGAACTAACCATGCTGGAACCACTGCCCATAACAAGTTAAGGTTAAGCTTACAGACAAAAAGTTTCAAATCAATAACAACTTTGGCTATGTCCATTTTCTTCCTGGGGACAAAAGTTAACCCTTTAGATAAAAAGTCAACCATTTCTTGATGGACTTCCAAAATGGTGTAGTTATAAATATTAAAGTCCCCTTCTGAACTTGTGTGTACACGGGGCATAAAACCAAAGTCGCTAATGTGGACTATCTCCTCCGCTGTCTCCTTTTGTTCCTTGTCTGCGGCTGGTTTTGAATGGATTGCCGGTTGTTCCTTCGGCCATTGGAATTTGGCCGAAAATCCTGCTGGTTAGGTCCCTCCATCCTATCAATGTTGTTAATAGGATATCTGCTTTGATTATTGTTACCACAGCATTGTTATCTCTACTACTGGAATTACTGTTATTATTGAGTCTCTCACTTCGTCTTAGTGGTTGGCTTTCACCATTGTCGTTAGAAACATTCCCATGAGGTGAATTAGAAAGGTCCACCTCTTCATTAATATTACTGTTAGTACGAGGGATTACTGTGAAGCCACTTGATACATTTGAAGGGGGCTTAGGATAAGCTTGTTTGTTAGAATAATCATTGATATCCCTAGCTATTTTTTTCTTTTTAGTAATGAGCATTTTGTTCATTGATGCCTCAATACTTGTGCAAATTCTACAGTATTCATATTTGTATCTAGGGAAATCAATATGAGTTTTGATGACATGTTCCAAAAATTCTAATTCAGTTTTAAGGATGCCAGTGTCAGTAGTGTAAAAAATAATGAGGGACTGTAAGAATTCATACCCTTGCTGGTCAAACAACTCCAAGATTTCCCGATGAAATACAGAGTTATCCACTAACCCTGCTGGGTAACGCCATTGACGTAGGCCTTTGGGTATAATCTTTCTCTGAATACACTCCTGCAAGTATGAAACTTCAAGTTGTAGCTTTCTACATTTGTAAAGTAATAACCCAAAGATAAATCTGCCAACATAAAAGATCTGTCTAAAAGGAAATTGAAGGTCATGCTGCTTAGCACTAGGATCCTTAACCTGAAAATGAGCTCACTGGAGACTTTCTTCATACTGAAAGATGCTGACATCTGTGCAGTCATGAAAACTTGGTTCAAGGCTGCGGACAGCACCCCTGCCTTACCAGGCTACACATCATTCCACAGATTCTGACCACAAAATGATGTCAGAAAGACTAAGGGTGGTGGAGTCTCTATCTCCATTAAAGACAAGCACACCTCCAGATTGGTTTGCCAGCATGACACACTAGAACTACTCCAGGTGCAACTGACAGTAGGCAAGACACCTATCCAAGTTATAGCCAGCTATAGACCCCCCTTCATGACTCAGGACACCCATTCCTCCTACCTGGACCTACTTTACTGCATCAAAGTACCCCCTAATGCCCTGATCCTTGGTGACTTCAACTATCCCACTATAGACTGGGCGAACTATTCCTGCACTAATGCACTCACCCAATGATTTCTTGACTTCATCAGCTCTAATGCTGTAGACCAGCTCATCTCATTCCCCACAAGGGGAGATAACATTCTGGACTAGGCTCTCACCAACATGAGTGACTGCTGCACCACCCCCTTAGTAAGTTCTTCCCTGGTGAGATCAGACCATTGGTCTGTCTCATTCGAAGTTTCTACCCCCCCCCCCCCACCAGGTGTAACCAGGCTAAAAAAATCTTCTCAAAAGCTGACTACAACCTGCTTAGGGAAAGTATCAGTAGCTTCACACCACTGCCCCTCTCAGAAGATGCAGACAACTATGCTGAACAGTACGCCAGTGCAGTATCGAAGCACCTGTACAACTGCATGGACTCAGCCATACCCAATATAACTAAAACATGCTCCTCAAAGAAATACAGACCTATCTGGTGGATATCCTTTATCAACATGCTTTACAACAAAAGAAAGAAATTGTTGTCCAAGGGTAAAAAGGCACAAATTCCCAATTGGAAAATTTCGCTCCTTAGCCTCAACAAGCAAATTAAATCATTATTGAAAACCTCTAAAGCCAATTATGAGCTGAAACTAGCCTTGGAAATAACGGGAAACCACAAAGCCTTCTTCAGTTATGTCAGGAACCACCGTGGCAAATCCCAGGCTTGTTCTAAACTGGTTCTCAAAGGTACCACTTACACTGATCCTGTTGAATTAGCCAACCTGCTAGCAGATAAGTTCAGTGCAAACTTCACCACTCTGTCCCCCTCCCAAAAGCCATTTGATATCCCCAATAATTGTCCCGCACCTCAAATCTCCACAGAGTAAGTGTTAAAGTCCCTATCCAAGGCAAAGAACACAGCTTCCATGAGACGTAATAGTATCCCAGGCTGTATTCTGCTCCATCTCCAACAAGAACTAGCTTTGCCACTGAGCACCATATTCAACCACAGCCTAAGTACAAGCTTCAATCCAGCAGAGTGGATAACTGCCATTGTCATCCCCTTGTACAAAGGTGATGCCACTACTGACCCTGGAATCTATTGCCCCATTAGCTTGACAAGTCTGATCTGTAAAGCCGTGGAACGTATTATTATGGACCTCGTAAACAAGGACATAGGCATCTTCCAAGCACTTGACCACATCCAGTTCAGATTCATCAAGGGCAGATCTTAACTCTTGAACCTGGTTGACTTTTTTGAGACTGTCACCAATGCCCTGGATGAGGAAAAGTCAGTACATACAACTTTTCTTGACTTGGCCAAAGCCTTTGGCACAATCCCCCACTCGGGCATCATTGAAAAGCTAACACAACTTGGTGTAAATCCCTGTCTCATCAGGTGAGTCCCCAACTGGCTCACCAATAGGACCCAGAAGGTCAAAATAGGTGCCTCCACCAGCGACAGCAGACCTGTCACTAGTGGTGTTCCCAAGGGAATCTGTCCTGGGACCCCTACTGTTTGGCATCTACTTCTCAGAGGTCCAGGAAAGACAAAAGGCCCATGACTGACCAAGTTTGCAGATGACTGTAATTTAGGTGCTGTCATTGATTCCCCAAATGATGCTAACATATTACAAGAGGGTCTCACAGCAACAAATGACTGGTGCCAAAGTCATGGCCTTAAGTTAAATGCAAAAAAAATGTATTATTTATTTATTTATTTAACATTTGTTTACCGGGAGTGTCCAACTGATCTAAAGGCCCGTTTTCAGTGGCAGCTAAGGGAGAAAAGTTCAACATACAGTACACAGACAAAAATCAAGAATCTACAAAAAAATAAATACAATATTGTTACAAAAATGTACAAGACGAAAAGAACACAAAATATACATAGTTATAAAAATATGATAATAAAACACATAAGTTTAAATAAGATACATAAACAGTGCAAATGTGAAAAAAGAGAAAGTTACAAAGAGTTACTTAACCATTATTATAGAGTGATACAGAAATAGTTTGGGAGGTATGAGTAAGGGGTATTTAAGAAGGGAATAACAGAGTAAGTGTACTAGGTAAAAAGGCATCATACCATCATACCATTTGGCAAAAACATGACGCCTACTGATTACCACATCAGCGGCAACTCCCTCAGTACACAACCAGTGGTGACAGTCCTGGATACACAGGTTGACAACAATCTCTTATTCAGCCATCTTATAGCTGCAGTGGTCAGAAAAGCCTTTTACTTGGTTCATCTCCTAAGTAAAGGGATTGCATGCAGAAAAAAAGGAGGTTATTACCTCTCTGTACTCATCCTCATTAGACTAATAATTGACTACAATGTCTCGTTTGGTATGTACCTCTCAACATCTGCACTAGCTGAAAAGGCCACAGAAATACCTCACAAACAGAATCCATTGCCTCCATCACCTGTCCTATGTGGACAGGTTCAAATCACTATCACTCTACTCGGTATCATACAGATTGCTCAGAGATGATCTGTGTCTCGCCTGCAAGGTAATCACAGACCCTGTCCTACTAGAGATGCTCCATATCTGTAAGTCTAACTCCTCATGCATCACCCACTTGAAAGGCCTAAATCTAATATTCAACATTAACAAAACCTGCTGGAGAGACAGGTTTGTCTGCCAGAGGCTGCCCCATCTCTAGAATAGACTTCCCATACACATCAAACAGAGTACTTTGCTGACCCTCTTCAAGAGCAACCTTGATGAGTAGATGGGAAACCACAAATTTGTCCCAGGGGATCTACCTGTGTCCATCATTGACAGGTGCTGACTGAGGTTTCGTTTTGGGGATAAACTGTTGGCAATGCTTGTAAGGACACCAGGGTCATTAGCCTAGTAATCTTAATCCTATCATCATACAAGAACCAAAAGAACAGAAAGAAAAGCAATCAAGATGAATTTTTAAGAAACAAACAATACATAAGAATAAATGTAAACTAAAAAAAAAAATATTAAATGGACTTGGAGCAAACATATATCTGTTACAGATCCTTATGCTTGTTACAGACTCTTACATACCAATAAATATTCCAGATAGAGTTAACAGTAAAGCCAAAGTTGTTTATACTTTTTGTAGTATGTATATTTTGAATTCCAACATTTCAGGAAACAAACAGGACAAAATTTAGGATATCAAGAAGTGAAAGATGTTCATGCTGGAGCTAGTATGATGTTTGACGGCACATGGCAAGGTTAACCATTGTTCTTAAAGCACTTATACTCACTTTCCTTGAGTAAATATGTTGGTAGCTGCTGAGAATATGATGGTTAACACCAAGGTATCCACATTCACATACCTTGGTTTCCACCATCTCCCTCTGAGTCACAAATGCACTATCCTGTTTAGTTTCACTGGATGGAACAATGGCACTTCTAGTGGATGAAGTACCATCATGGACCATAGAGGTGTCCTTCTGGCTGTCCCCCACTGCAGTCACAGTAGAGGCAGCCCGGGATATATTCTTAGAAGAGGCAAGGGGTGACTTGGCCAGTGGGGTGTGATGGGACTAGGCCTAGGCACTGGCTCTGTTTTGGCAGCTGCTGTAAAAAAAAAAATTAAAAATAATTGGACAGAAAAATAACTTAATAAACTTTATAATAATACACCACAAAAGAAATAATCCAGAAGTGCAAAGTTGCAAACACTATGGTATCACCTGGAATAAATAAGTCCAGGGTATCACAAAAAAGTACTTTAATAAAAATGATTAAGCACTTTCATCAACCATAATGTTGACTTCTTCAGAATACAATATTAATGCAATCAGTCATTTAAATATCTTTACATTTTGGAGCTATTATGTATTTGGCCAATGAACAATCAGTAAAACATTATTTTAAAGTCATACCCTATCTAATCATCAAAACATGATTCTTAATAAAACATACTTTAAATGTTAAATACAATAAAAATCACATTTAAAACCTATAATGCTAAATATGTATGTATACAACCTATGCCCTCCTAAGGTCACTAATTTAAAGATGTGCCAATAATGGGTCTATATTATAACATCAAAGTCTTACAACTTCAAATGTTATAATATCGAACCCAGTAGAGCAACACTGGAAATAGCGAAGCTGGAGAACACCTTCGGTGGGCTATTTCTGCAGCTTCACTACTTCCTCGACTGTGGAGCGAAGGTTATGGACCGGGTTAAGGTAAGTGTGCGAACAAAGGGGAGTGTGCGATTGGGTGCGGGTAAGGTGAGTTAGGGTTAGGGTATGGGTCAGGTAAGTGTGCGACTGTGTGGACGTGAGGGTTAGGGTGGGGTAAGTGAGTTAGGGTTAGAGAGTGGGTAAGGTGAGTGTGCGATAGTGACCAACCTTAAGGCTAGGGTTGGGTTAAGGTAAGTGGATAGCTAGTGGTGTATGTATGGTTTAGTGTAGGGTTTTATGAAGTGTGTGTATGTGTGTGCATGTGTGTGTGTGTGTGTGTGTGTGTGTGTGTGTGTGTGTGTGTGTGTGTGTGTGTGTGTGTGTGTGTGTGTGTGTGTGTGTGTGTATTATTTATTTTGGTGTGCTTGTGTTGTGTGTATGTTTGTCGGAACCGCAAATTTTTTCCCTAGGAAAAAATTTGCTATTACGACTGTTCGGTTTTCTGGTGTTTCGCTCTACTGGGATTGATATTATAACATTCGAAGTTGTAAGACTTCGATGTTATAATATAGACCTCCAATAATACAGGCTTGATAGGTATACTGTCATTCAAGCCGGGATAATTAGTGGTGTCTAATATCAACTGCCACTTGACTTCTTTCTCCCTTAATATAGCCTTAATATTGCCTCCGCTCTGATTGCTATAAATTTGTTCCAATAAGGCACATTTAAAGCTGTGATTTTTCTCCTTCACTAACTATATGTCTGTAAAGGGCATTGTTAACATCCCTCTTTTAATATTGTATGTGTGTTCGTATATTCTGTTCTTAAACATTCTTTCTGTTTTCCCTATGTAATACCCTGAACATAACATGCATTTAGCTAAATATACTATATATGTGGTGTTACAATTTCCATATATAAACTTAACTTTAGTTTTGTTGTAGTTCTCAAGTGTAATACTATCTAATTCTAATATATATATTTAAAATAATTGCAATTTCCACACTTTCGTGCGTGCCCTAATTTGTTGTGTTTCCTCATATAATCATTACTTCTCTCCAAATTTCACTTAATATTCCTGTCCATTTTGTACACAAAGCTCGGTACTTCTTCTATAACGTGGCTGATATCATCGTCAGCCTTCAAAATTTCCAGTTATTGCTTATTAAATGCATGGCTCTGTCTGCATAAGGTCCAAACTTCACTATACATGCTCTTTTATAGTGAGGATGATTAATTTGTTCTTTCCTAGACTCTACCTGCCAATTCCTATTACCTAATAAGGGCTTATATTTTTTGCCCCATGCTTTGGTGACATAATTTGTTACATCTTCTATTAAACCTTTAGGATATCCTCTCTCCAAGAGTAAGGAGCCAATGTACTATATTTCTAACAGTATGTCACTGTAACTAGATGTCATTCTTGCAGCTCTGATACACTGCTGTTTAAAAATGTTACGCATTAATTCCCTTGGATGGTTGCTGTTACTACTACAAACAGACTAAGGGTGTGGCTATAGGAGTGGCATGTGCCCCCATATTTGCAAATCTTGTTATGATAGATTGGGAAGAAAATAACGTATTTAATAGTGAATTTGATAGGTATATTAAACTATACACAAGGTTCCTGGACAATATCTTTATTCCATGGGATGGTCCTTTTGATACTATTGATCAATTCATCAGATATTTAAATGACACAAGCTCATTCTTAAAATTTACACACACTGTCAACAAGGATGGTATTGCATATTTAGACACCTACATATCCAATTCTACTATAGGGTTTAAATCTAAGATTTATAGAAAGAAAACTTTTAGTAACATTTTTTTAGAATACAACAGCAACAATCCAAGGAAATTAATGTGTAACATTTTTAAAGGGCAGTGTATCTGAGCTGTAAGGATGACATCTAGTTACAGTGACATACTTTTAGAAATACAGTACATTGGCTCCTTATTCCTGGAGAGAGGATATCCTAAGGGTTTAATAGAAGATGTAGCAAATTATGTCACCAAAGTATGGGTCAAAAAATATAAGCCCATATTAGGTATTAGGAATTGGCAGGCAGAGTCTAGGAAAGAACAAATTAATCATCCTCACTATAAAAGAGCATATATAGTGAAATTTGGACCTTATGCAGACAGAGTCAAGCGTTTAATAAGTGAAAAGCCCCGCACAGTTCGGCTTCTTCAAGGGCAGATCATGCCTCCTGAACCTGGTGGATTTCTTTGAGACAGTTACTCAGGCTATAGATAAGGGAAAGGAGGTACACATGGCTTACCTTGACCTTGCTAAAGCATTTGACACCATTCCCCATTCAGGTATTATTGATAAGCTCACCAGCCTGGGCATAAACCCTTATGTCACAAGATGGATCGCAAACTGGCTCTCAGACAGATCCCATAAAGTAAGAGTAGCGGGATCTATGTCCGAATCCAGACCAGTAATGAGTGATGTGCCTCAGGGCTCTGTCCTGGGGCCCCTCCTGTTTGGCATATACTTCTCAGAAGTACAGGCAAGCACGGAAGGGCTGTGGCTGACTAAGTTTGCAGACGACTGCAAACTGGGTGCTATAATAGAGTCTCCGGCCGACATGGAGATCATCCAGAAGGGCCTAAATGAGACTGATGCATGGTGTCAAAGCCATAGTCTCAAGCTAAATGCAAAAAAATGCATAGTAATCCCCTTTGGAAAAAACAGAGTACCCACAAACTACAACATAGGAGGTAATCCCCTGAAATCTGAAAAAGAAATAAGGGATCTAGGGACCCAAGTAGATAGTCAGCTTTCCTTTGATAACCATGTTGCCAAAGTGGTTAGAAAATCCTTCTATGTGACTCATCTGATCACGAAAGGGTTTGCATTAAGATCTAAGGATGTAATGGTGCCCCTCTACTCTTCCCTCATCAGACCCATTATTGAATACAATGCACCAATTGGAATGTACCTGGCTAGACATCTCCAGCAGCTGGAGAGACCACAAAGGTACCTAACAAAGAGGATTACTGGCCTCAAACAGTTGCCCTATGCAGCACGATTGAAAAAGCTAAGACTGTTCTCTGTTGCATATCGCTTTCTCAGAGGCGATCTCTGTCTAACGTACAGAGCCATGTCCAACCCAGAAATGTTGAACATGCTCCATCTTAGCAAAACCAAATCTACTCGAGCTACACGCTCTAGGGATATAAACCTCAACACAACAATGAATAGAACATGCTGGAGGGATAGATTCCCTTCACAGAGACTTCCCTTACTATGGAACAGGGTCCCGATCTACATAAGACAGAGCCCTCACTATCACTCTTCAAGAGGAACCTTGATGAGTGGATGGGTAACAGAAAGTTCACACCAGGGATCACACCAACAGCACTACTAGATAGGGGCCAAGGGTACTAGCTGCTAGTACAAGGGTCTAGGGAACTACTAAAGGGGTGGTGAATACTGCATAACGTGGCTGGGCTAATATATGCCTTCGGGCAGATAGCCCATTACCAACCTATGAACCTAACCTATGAACCTATAACTGGAACATTTTGAAGGTCGACGATATCAGCCACGCTATAGAAGAAGTACCGTGCTTTGTGTACAAAATGGACAGGAATATTAAGTGCAATTTGCAGAGAAGTAATGATTATATGAGGAAACACAACAAATTAGGGCACACATGAAAGTGTGGAAATTGAAGTAATTGTAAATATATATTAGAATTAGATAGTATTACACTTGACAACTACAACAAAACTAAAGTTAAGTTTATATATGGAAATTGTAACACCACATATATAGCATATTTAGCCAAATGCATGTTATGTTCAGGGTATTACATAGGGAAAACAGAAAGAATGTTTAAGAACAGAATATACGAACACACATACAATATTAAAAAGAGGGATGTTAACAATGCCCTTTACAGACATATAGTTAGTAAAGGAGAAAATCACAGCTTTAAATTTGCCTTATTGGAACAAGTTTATAGCAATCCGAGGGGAGACAATATTAAGGCTATATTAGGGGAGAAAGAAGTCAAGTGGCAGTTGGTATTAGACGCCACTACTTATCCCAGCTTGAATGGCAGTATACCTATAAAGCCTGTATTATTGGCACATGTTTAAATGAGTGGCCTTAGGAGGGCATAGGTTGTATACATACATATTTAGCATTATAGGTTTTAAATGTGATTTTATTGTATTTAACATTTAAAGTATGTTTTATTAAGAATTGTGTTTTGATGATTAGATAGGGCATCACTTTAAGATAATGTTTTACTGGTTGTTCATTGGCCAAATACATAATGGATATTTAAGGAACTGATTGCATTAATATTGTATTCTAAAGAAGACAACATTATGGTTGATGAAAGCACTTTATCATTTTTTATTAAAGTACTTTTTTGTGATACCCCCGGACTTATTTATTCCAGGTGATACCATAGTGTTTGCAACTTTGCGCTTCTGGATTATTTCTTTTGTGGTTTATTGGTTGGTTCCCGAACCTCTATTTGTTTGAATTGAACTTTATAATAAATTTGAAACAAAGGATGGCAACAAAGGAAGAGAAGAAAGAGAAAAATAACATTGATATAATTAATTTATTAAGTCCTTAACTAAGGACATTGTAAGTTGTCTTACATAAATTACAAATCTGAATAACTGCCTGAGGGTGTGATGTAAAAATTAGTATACCATAATGTGCTGCCTTAAAAGGGTGGTCACAGGCAGCCATCCCGACAGTTTTGTAGTTGAGACTGTAGTACTTGTGTATTGAAATATTACAGAACTTTTTGGTCAGTATGACTATTTCTTCCCACTGACTAAGAAGGTCAGGATGGCGCCTCCACAGGTCACTGAAGTGTTGTCTATACTGTTCACCAAAGTGGGGCATGGCAGTGGCATCTGGCAGTGCTCTGGCAAGACTGTGATAGGTAGGCATCATGTATATACTAAGGACCCTAACAGAAGTCCTCAGGCAGGCACACTCGGTAGCTGTCATGCAAAGATACAGGAATATTTATAATTACTTGCTTGCTACATCACTGGATTGCCCTGCAACACACACTTCCATTAGTAACCATGACCATTCATTCACAAAGTCTCATTCTTGCGAATTATGACTGGCCTGTTTTTTTTTTTTTGTTTGTTTTTGTATAGCATTTGTCATGCAATATAGGGCATCTCAGGAGAGTGACTTGTAGCAAGGTGTCCATTATGTACTGTGGAAAATGATGGCATGCCACATGGCATAAAGCTGTGATAATGGCATTATATGTTCAGTGTAGTGGTTAGATTTAAGAGCAGATTTACTCTTTACTGCCTCCATCAGCAGTAAGAACTAGCATATGTTACAAAATTCTCCTTTTGGAGTCATTGACTTGACCGCACATGCTCAGTGTGGTCTGCAGAGGCTCATGCACGTGCATAAGAGTGAGACAGCCTCGTACCTCAACCATGTCCATGTGAACAATGCATATGAAGACCAAGTCATTGGCATTCATGAGGCAGGGCCTTATTTATATATGGATCATGTACAAAGCTTTTAAGCCACATGATACAAATCTTGCCTGCCATGTGGATCTTCATTCTGCTATTGAAGTTTAGTAGCAGGTAACTAAATACTATTCATTGTCACAGGTACATATACTGTGTGAAAAAAGCTATAATTCTTGTTTGTGAGATAAGCCTGTTTTTTTTTAACTTTTCAGTTACCTGCTATGCCTCAGCCATGAACTGCTTTGTAAAACTGCTCAGTCAATATGCTGTATAGAAAGAGTTGTACCATTTATCATCTATGACATTATGCTGGCTCACACCTCTGTGGCACAAGGAAGCCATGCATACTCATAGAGAAACTGCTGAAGTATCGCAGAGGCTGTGATACCCATACTCTGTCCCCTGTTGACTGCTGAATGGATGAGTGGTTCTTTTAGCTAGTATTCTCAAAGCCACACTTTCCTTGTTTCTGCAGGATGATGTGTTATACCATGGCTAGTGATAAATACACCCTGTTGCATATACAAACTTGTCAATGCTGCAGCTTCCCCAAACATAATTCTGCTATTGCCCTTCAATAATTCAAGGACTTTGTGGTAGTCTGTTATTCCAGAGCTAGCGCATGCAATCGCAGAATGTATGTTTTAGAATCACTCCACCAGATTGTTTACCTTTATTTGCATCCACAGAGTCCCTCATTTTAATCCTAGTACTCATTACTATGTAATTATACCACCATAAGCATATAGTGTTGGCCATTAGATTGCTTGCTCTCCAGTACTTGTACTCATTGTATTTATAATGTGCACATAACCTGTGTATAGCTGCTTTTTGCACACAATTACCAACTGCAATATGAAGAATGTTTCTGAGTCCTAGTTGTCATGTTTTATTGAGAGGCATTAAATATACACTAACAAGGTGTTTAGGGGGAGCAGTCTTTTAGTCATGTGATCTACCCATGAATGACTTCAGGAAGGGATTTATGCATCACAAGGACTAAGAAAATTGCTGGGTATGTAAATTAGTGTGAACAGCCACGTTAATTAATGCTGCTAAACTGCAGTATTCACTATGTACTTCTAATGGGATAGACCACATTGTAGGTAAGTCTTGCATTCCCTTTCTACCTTTCCATGATGTCATTTCAGAGTGTTGCAGATCTGGTCTTATTTTCCCATAAAATAATGACTTTTATGGAACAAAGCCACTGCAGCAGAGTATCTGGAACAGTTCTGATATCTAGTCTTATCTTACTTACTTACTCAAAATGTTCAGATTGAGAAGAAAAGATATTCCAAGCATTCTTTTGCAGCTGTTTATGCTTTCTTGCTGTTCAGTCTTTGCCCTTGCCTGCTCTGCACATGCCTATTTCTTATTTCAAAATTGAAATTCTGTTTTCCTGTTATTCCTGGTAAATGTATTTTCCTCCATAATATTACACGCCTCAAATTACAGGATTCATTTGCTTGATGTGATGATGTTAGTGACAGAGAATGTGCACACTGTGTCTGGAAAGCCCACTGAACAAGTGCTTTTTATAGTTTTCATTTACTCAGTTAAAAAGGAATTATTATGTTCATTTAGGAAGTATATGGGTGTGAAACACAGATTCTTTGAGACAGCCAGTTCTCACAACATTTTGTGAGGTAGGATAAACCTTCGAACTTGATCTTTAAAAGAAAATGATTGTCAATCTCATACTTTTGCAAACTCACTTGTCGAGGGCTGACCTTACGGTAAGGCAAACTAGGCAACTGCTTAGGATGCTATGCTTGTAGGGGTGCTCTTTCCTTATTTATTTATTTTAGGATAATTTTCATTCCTCTAAAAAATAAATTAATACATAAAACATCTCTACTTAAATGAAAATGCACCCATGGAACATTGAGCACTCCAGGAGGGCAGTGGTCAAGTTGACTTGGCCTTCAACTCAAACCACATTACCTAAACTAAACACTACATGATCACAGGAGTACAGACCTCTCAACATTCAAATATAGGTATGAAGTCACCTGAAGGATTTCTAACAAGGACTGAGATTAAACAAAGACCATTCTGCACAAATCTGCCTGGACAGAAATTACAGAAATGACTCGGTGCCAATGAGATAAGTGCTATTTTTAATGCTATGTTTACAGTAACGCTGCTAGCAGTGATTAACTAAATATATTTGCTGATTGTTCAAGCTTTATGATTTGTTTGAGCAGTTGGGATGGCGAACCTTTTCAGCCAGGGAGACAGTTTACTTAATGCTACCCCTGCACTTGTCCGAAAGTAAACTGAATGAGATTATATTCTATAATTTGTCACAGAAAATAATCATTGCATGCATACATAAATATATCTTAATATACAAATAGAAAGATACATAGATAGACACCAACTCCAAGATTGCAAAACAGGGCTTAAAGGGGCACATTTCCTTACCCCACTTGTGCTCAATGAATCAATAATTGACAAATAAAGGCAACAATTCCTGTTTTGACAAAAACAATCCATAAATAAATGTATGTTGACTGTGCTTATATATTATATTTATTACTGAATTGTTTATATAGTATATTTATTATTGGATTATGTCTTGTTCAGCACTGTAAACCCTTATTAAAAATGTTAACTTATAACTTATTACTGTGACATGCTACAATCAATTAATTTTGACTCAGATTACACAGCAATACTTACAGTCCAGTTTAACGTCATTGTTACAATCAGAATTATCAGAATTCTGATCTATATTCTATATTTACTGGGAAAGACACAGACAGAAAATTTGTTCCAAAAAGATTTTAAGGTATTACGCCTAGTACTTATTTTTTTACAGAACCCAAATCCCTTGAGATCTGTGTCATTAAATTATTACTGTTATCTTAAAATATACTTAGGTATTTTATGCAGCCATGTCAGTGTCATGGAAACCAAAAGACAGTGGCGAAAGAGTCTATGCTGGTGACAGCATCAGTCTTTTTACAAAAAGCATGCAGAGTATCTATAGTTATTTCCGTTATTGTATGGCTTTTATAATTTATTTTGACCTCATCAACAAAAGACTGATAAAGCAGGTCATGCTTTGTTAAACCACCAATAACTGCAGTGACAAAGAACAGCAGAGTGTCAGTACAGCAATAAAGTGATTTTGTTATTAAATTCCGTTTCTTTAGGAGATGCACCATATGTGCTTCTGTAAAGACATCAGTAGGTAGACGGGTATCAAGGAAACGCTAATGATGTCTGCTGGCTGATAGCTTCACTTCATGCATTGAAAAGAAATGAGATCCAAAGGCCCATTTCTGATTTTGCATCTGTTTATTATATCATTCAAAGTTGTATAACAAACAGCATGTTAGCATCTGAAAGCATGTCAAAAATAAAACATGAATATGAATTTTATTTGAATATAAATTGACAGTGTTATCGAAAATGAATATTAGCTCACCTGTTTCAGTGTAATAGATATTAATTGGCTCCTAGGTGCTAGCCATTAAGATTTTTATCTTGTTTGCTCCCTTTAGGGGACCTTTTTGAAGCTAGAAAGCTTATATACCCTGTTTGAAATCATGCAGTTCCATTCATGGATGCATTCTAAAGAAATATAAAAAATGTATCCATGAAGCACACACATACTGTGAGAGTAGTACTATCCAAACAGCACCCTACACAGATATAATAGGGAAATATCACACAAAAGATAATATTCCGGAAATACATGGTGTGCTACTGTCATGACTGCAACATAAAATGAATTAAATTCTTAGCTTTTCTTTTGTGTTAGCATTGAGATGGTTCACAAGCCCTCATTGGCAGTTTATCTGCAGTCTTTACAATATACATTAGTTTATAGAAAAATGAACATATAGACAGTCAGACAGATCATTCAGTAAATAAATAGGAAGATAGATATCTCCAGCAGAAAATACATTACTCCCCATTGTGTGCAATAAGTGTGACACATTCTAAGCTGTTCTTTGCAGTTCTTGGGACCTCCTATGTGAAAGGCTACAGGAAATAAACAAATAGTTCAAAATTAGGCAAAACTGGGGCACTGTAAGGAAAAAAGTAATGTTAATAGGGACTAGAAAAGTGCAACATATTTTGATGAAAACGTAGAGCTGAAAGATTTCAAATACGGTATTGGAATTTGCTTTGCAAGCAATACTGATGCAGTTTATCTAAAAGAAATACTAAAAAACAAGAGGATAAGGTATGTACCTGTTAAGTGAATGCTAACTGAAGATACAAGGAAAATTGTTTATAGATATAGTGATAGATGATCCCACTTGAGACATGTGGAGAATAACTTATTATCGAAATAGGCTCTGAAACTACTTTATTATGTAGGAAAATGAACAGTTTTGGGCTAAACTGTCTGTGTCTGGCATCAAAACATGTGTTTTTACAGTAAATGGATGTTGTACACACATGTATTACACTGTATCAGGGTTTGCTATCATTTCCCCAATTTAACTAAAGTCGATTTTTACTAGTGCGAAATGGCACTCTTGCACTTTGCAAAATTGAATGTCACAATGTCGAAACCTGCAACAACGAATGCAAACAGCATTCGCTGTTGTGAGTTTCGACAGTGTGATGCAGATCGCACTATAGTGGGGATTGGGAAATGTACCCTTTCCCTCACTGTAATGCGATCTTGGAGTTTGTATATATAAGTAGCAGAGGGTGGGGGGTGCAGGAGGGCTTGCCCCCCTGCAAACTCATTGTTAACTGTACAACAGACAGTGATCCTGTTCCCGGAAGTGTGGTGACTGTTCAAAAAAGTCGATGTCGACATTTACAGTCACCACACTTCGATTTTTTTTGGTATGCAAATATTTTAGCATATAAGATCTACACATTTTATGTTAACAAGGTAAACTCACTGGTCAGAAGTATACTTTTTTAAGTTAGACCCCAAACTACCATCTGGCTGAGTGGCTTGCCCAGAATAGCATAATACGCATGTGGAGATGGAATGAATCAAACCAAGTTTCTTTGACTACATGAAGCAGACTGTTAACAGCTCAAATCATTAAACATCTGCTAACTGCCAGAACAATTTCTATATAGCATGTAGATTTTAAAAATACATATCCATTAGAGATGTCACAAGCACCTATCAGGTGTATCTAGAAATTCTGCTTGTATCCTAAAATCCATCATAAGCAAGTCAGAATGTCATTGGAAGCCTGTGTTTGGATAGTATTATCTGAGAGGTGTGATATAAAATCAAAATAAAACAACCCCTGTTTAACTGGTGGTTTGTTATCAAGCATTTTGCTTGGGTTGTCAAATATGGATATGCTCTACATGGCACTTTGTTGCAAATTACTTAGGTATATATATTATACACTCACACACACAAACTCACACGAGCGCGCACACACACACACACACACACACACACACACACACACACACACACACACTCACACCTGCGCGCGCACTCGTGCACACACACACGCACGCACACAGACACACATATATCTGTATATTGATAGATAAGTAAATAGATAGAGAGTGAGATAGATGCACACACACAGGATTGTGTTTGTAGGTATGCATGTCTATAGTTGTGTGTCCGTGTGTATGTTTGTGTTGTTATTCTTGTGCATTAAATCAAATAATCAGCTTTACAAATATTTGTTTACTGTATTGTTCTTGTTAGCATTAATACCAACACTTGTAAGATATCTTTCTGTTTTACTTCATGCCTCACACACACACACACACACACACACACACACACACACACACACACACACACACACACACACACACACACACACACACACACACACTGAGGCTTGCCACACACACACACACACACACACACACACACTGAGGCTTGCCAGTGTCTAGATTCATCACAAACTACTTGTGCTGATCCTCAACTATCTTATATCTAGGGGATATTCTGAATCACAAAACAATGGTTTCAGGTTATTTCCCTTCAAGCTGCACACAGTTCTACAAAATACAATGTACATAACATTATAATTAATAAAATTATTTAAAATGATTCTATATAGATGGTTTTGAAAGCTGAGACATGCACTATAAAGTATTTGATAATCAGCAAATATTCAATAAACATGTTTCAACTTATTATTTTTTTATTTATTTTGCTATACACATTTTGCTGAAACTCATCTATCTATCTATCTATCTATCTATCTATCTATCTATCTATCTATCTATGTATATCTATCTATCTATGTATATCTATCTATCTCTCTACTTGTAATTACGTAATGAATAGTTTGTGTGCTATTTTTAAAAGCTAGACCTTTGAAGCAGCAAACATTAGAAATATCCAGTAAATTGAAAAAGGAAGCGATTTCATTTAATGATGTACCACCATATCCTTATAAACCATTCAATTAAAATGCACCTGAATAGTGATATTGTTATGTAATGGGTTTTTGAAGGTTAGGTGCACCATTAGGGTTAGTGTTAGGAGCATGGGCAGAGTTACGATAAGTACACATTACTAAGGTGTGCAGGAAGGTTTCACTCTCCCCACAAGACCAACTACATGTCTGAAGCGGGTCTATATTATAACATCGAAATCTACAAAGATTGAATGTTATAATATCGAACCCTAAACACTGAAATCCGGAAACATCGAACAGTCAGAAATGTGATTTTGTTCCCAGGGAAAAAAATCGCCATTCCGAGAAACATACACACAACACAAACACGCACACAAAAAAACAGCAATCCACACACATACACTTAAAATCCTACACCAAACTAAACTTTACATACACTACTAGCTATCCATTTACCTTAACCCGACCCTAACCCTAAGGTCTGTCACTAACGCACACACACCTCACCCGCACCCTAACCCTAACTCACCTAACCCGCCCCCTAACTCTAACCTACACACACCCGCACACTTACCTGAACCCGACCCATAATGCTCCAACATATCGAATGCTGAAAACAGCGAAGCCACAGCAACGGCCCACCAAATTCTTTCCCTGGGAAAGAATTCGGTGTCCTGCACCTTTGCTGCTTTCAGTGTTCGACAGAACTGGTTTGATATTATAACATTCAAACTTTATAAAATTTGATGTTATAATATAGACCCGTCTGAAGCTACTTATAGCAAGCAGCTCCACCCAAGGATTAATCAAATGCAGGCTGACCCTCAGGGTCATCCATTTATGTTTTTTGGGCTGGACTAGGAAACATATTTTCTGAAAAACACCTGAAAAAAACTCTGTGTTGATATCACCTATGATGAGCCTGCTAGACGCCTTGCTTTAATTCATGAGCTTTTTGGACTACAGACAACCAGTCATCAAAACCCATTAAACCAAACACAACCTAGATTAACTAAACTGACAGCTCAGGCAGTGACTTTAGCACCCACTTCAGCCAAACATTAACCTCTTTTACTAAACCATCAGGGTAGTTAGACATAATTTCCTATACTCCCTTGTAGCCTCCAAATATATATATATATATATATATATATATATATATATATATATATATATATATACACTTCTCGAATCCCAACTTCATGCTACTCAAGTCAGAAGTGACAAACTTCATGACACCCATGCAGACGGGAACAGAAAGTTCGACTGCTGAATCCCACACTAAGGCACTGTACGAGCACATCCACTCGTGCATGAATCGTGCCATTCCAAATAGAACCAAGACACTCTCTTCCAAAAAAAGGAAGCCAATCTGGTGGTCCCCTGCCATAAACAAACTTTACAACAAAAGGAAGAAACTGTTGCAGAAAAGAGGAAAGTCCTAGGATGCAAAAAACTCCCTGAGGAGGCAGGAGTGCATGCCTCAGTAAGAAGCTGAGATCCCTCATAAAATCCTCCAAAGCGAGTTACGAAAATAAAATTGTCAAAGATTCCAAAGACAACCACAAGGCATTCTATAGTTATGTCAAGAATCTAAATGGCAATGCTCAGATCTGCTCTGAGCTACAACAGAATGGCATTAAATATACTGATCCCAAGGATATTGCCAATATCCTGGCAGATCGATTCAGTGCCAAATTCACCCCCCTCTTACCCCCTAAAGGGCCCATCTCAATACCAAAAGATTGCCAAATTCTGGTAATAATGGCCACACAGGTAAAAAAACACACTCTCCAAAGCTAAGAATACAGCATCCATGGGACCAGACGACATCCCGGGCTGCGTACTACATGAACTAAAAAATGAACTGGCACCTCACCTAAGTGTCATGTTTAATCATAGCCTCACCTCAGGCTTCATGCCCACTGAGTGGCCCACAGCTACAGTTATCCCACTCCACAAGGGGGGATCCACCTTGGATCCTGAGAACTACTGCCCCATAAGTCTGATGAGCCTGATCTGCAAGGCCATGGAACGTAGTATCATGGAACTTATAAAGAAAGACATTGTCAACCTTCAAACACTGGACCCCACCCAGTTTGGGTTCATGAAAGGTCAATCTTGTCCCCTGAACCTGACTGACTTCTTCGAATCAGTCTCCATAGCTGTGGACAAGAGTAAGGAGGTCCATACAGCCTATCTGGACTTCACCAAGGCCTTTGACACCATTCTCCACTCTGGAATCATAGATAAACTTACTAAGCTAAGCATTAATCCCTATGTCACTCAATGGGTTGCCAACTGGCTTACTGACAGAACCCACACTGTAAAAGTAGCCACCTCCAAATTCAGCTGCAGACAAGTGACAAATGGAGTACCTTAGGGTTCAGTCCTGGGACCTCTCTTGTTTGGCATCTACTTCTCTGAAGTACAGGCCAACACTAAGGGACTCTGGCTAACAAAGCTCGCAGATGACTGCAAACTGGGAGCCATTACTGAATCCCCAAATTATGTGGATATTCTTCAAAATAGCCTTACAGAAACAGATGCTTGGTGCCAGAGCCATGGGCTCAAGCTCAATGCCAAGAAATGTAGAGTTATCCCCTTTGGGAAAAAACATGTACCCGTGAATTACCACATAGGTGGCAGTA
This sequence comes from Protopterus annectens, assembly GCF_019279795.1. Classification (NCBI taxonomy): domain Eukaryota; kingdom Metazoa; phylum Chordata; order Ceratodontiformes; family Protopteridae; genus Protopterus; species Protopterus annectens. The sequence goes on along the minus strand of NC_056727.1, from coordinate 47,386,093 downwards.
CACTAAACACCAAAAGTGTGATAAGAGACTTAGGGACACAGGTGGACGGTGGTCTCAGCTTTGATAACCACATTGCCACAACAGCCGGGAAATCATTCTATGCGGCACACCTCATCACTATGGGCTTTTCATCCAGAAAAAAGGTGGTCATTGTCCCACTGTACTCATCCCTCAGACCAATTATAGAATACAATGCCCCATTTGGTATGTACCTCTCAAGGCATCTGCAACAACTGGAAAGGCCGCAGAAATACCTCACTAAAAAATCACAAGCCTAAATCAGATGCCCTATGCTGACCATCTAAAAAAACTCCAGCTATACTCGGTCACATATCTTCTACTCAGAGGCGATCTCTGCTTAACATAAAAGGCCATGTCAAACCCAGAGCTGTTGTACATGCTACACTTAAAGAAATCCCAATCCGTCAGAGCACATGCTCCAGGGATCTAAACCTTGTCATCACAATGAACAAAATATGCTGGAGGGATAGGTTCCTGACCAAAAGACTCCCCAGAATCTGTAACAGACTGTCCATACATGTCAAGCAGAGTGCCTCTTTGGCCCTCTTCAAAAGGAACCTTGACGACTGGATGGGAGATAGGAAATTCAGCCCGGGGATCATGGATCATGTCAGTCGCCCTGCTAGACAGGGGTCCAGGGAATTAAATATCGTGGGAAGAAATAGCCAGGGAATTGTTATGGCTAGGCTTGTATAGGCCCAAGGGCTGATAGCCTAGTACCAACCTATGACCCTATATATATATATATATATATATATATATGTGTATACATGTATATATATATATATATATATATATATATATATATATATATATATATATATATATATATATATATATATATATATGTGTGTATACATATACACATATATATATATATATATATATATATATATATATATATATATGTGTGTATACATATATACATATATATATATATATATATATATATATATATATATATATATGTATATGTATATATATATATATATATATATATATATATATATATATATATGTCTACTTCAGATCAGTGAAATCCCATTTCACTGACTTTCATTTCACTCAAACCAAATCACATAAATTTCACAATACTGACAACTCATTTCACTGAATCTCATTTCACCAACTGCTTACAATGCTAAATTTCAAAAGACTAAATGGGAAATGTAGCAGACAAGATTCTAGAACTTAAGCTGTCTGTAAGGAAATTTAATTTGTCTTATTTATACAAGAATTGTATGACCCCCCCCCCCATCTGCCAACTGTTCTTAAGAAAAGAAGTACTATTAATCTGAGCACTCACAATGTACTTCAGGTTTTTCAAAAATGTGAAAGAGAGATTTACACTACATACAAGAAGAGAACGTTTTTCCCGACTTAACTATAGAAGAAACGGAGCTTCTGCACAATCATATTAATGATAGATCAATTAGAAAAATGAAACCAGACAAAGGTGGAGGGGTAGTGATTGCCACACAAATAGATTTTGGAGGAAAATCTTTAGTACGTTACAAGATGAAAGTCGTTACATGACAAACTCTAGGAATGAGATTAATATCTAATATAGAAATATTGATTTATTTCTGAAGATGCACTTTTATGGGGTACCACTACAAATGAAATTTAATGAGTTCTTATACACCAGGGAGGCTTTGATTCCCTCAGTTTTTGGCATTCCCAAGACACACAAAAACGTGGAAGACCTGCCCTACCATCTTATCGTAGCAGCCCAGAGTTCTAAAACCTACCCTCTGGTAGTTTATTTAGACAGGAAATTAAAAATACTGTCAAACAAGCACCGACACCTTTTAAAGGACTCATGGGACTTTATGGGGAAGTTAAACCCTATTCTTCCAAGGGAAAGAGCACAATTTTTGACCATCAATGTTATTGATCTATTTTCCTGCATTCCCCATGATATTGGACTAGAGTTCTTTGAGAAAGCTATTACATAACCACCGATTTGACCCCTCAGAGATCAGATCAGTTGACTTAATGGACCTAGTGTTGAGTTACAACTACATCTTCTTTGAAGGTGAATTCTACAAGTAAGTGAGCGGGGTGGCAATGGGTGCAGCCTGCGCCCCTATTTTTGCAAACCTGGTTATGCTCACTGGGGAGAGGAGATACCTGTTCCAATCATTTTTAGTAAGCTTTGGTCACTTTATTCAGATACCTGGATGATATGTTTTTTGTCTGAGAAGGTGACCACAGTGGTACAAAATCCTTTTTGAGCTTTTTACCCAATACAACCAATTTCTTGAGGTTTACACACTTGTTAGAACAAGATGAAACATTTTTTAGATGTTCACCTCGATATTTGAGATGATATTCTAGTGTCTAGTATCTATAGGAAAGACACCTTTTCAAACTCATACCTGCACTTTTCTAGCAACCATCTGATGCATTGCAAGAGAAATCTAGTTAAAGGACAACTTATATGTGCTGCCCTTATGACATCTAACAAAGAATTATTGAAACTAGAGCTAGATTTCATGTATGGTATGTTTTTAGCCAGAAGTTATCCATTGGGCTTTGTTACAAAACTTAAGATTGAGGTAATAGGCCAAAGGAGCAGTAATTTTTCCTGTGTTTTGGGGAAATCCCACCTGCTTGATGAGATAGGTAAGACCACTAACTCTAATAAGGTCACTTTTTCCCTGGGTATGGCTATTAAACATGACGGATTCAGTACTATAGTCAAGGGGACTGTAACCCACAATTGGGCTGTTTTAAAGCTGTATGAAGACCGAGATCAATATTTAGGTGACAAACGTACGTTCATCTACAAAGGACATAGTAACTTGAAGGAAACATTAGAAACTTGCAAACCTGCACTGAGACCAGGTACTAACTGATGTGGCAGATGTAAATATTGTCCTTATATTCTAGATAAAGAAAAAATAATTTTAAACAACATAAGTAAAAGTACAGTTACTCTGATGAGAGGAGACTGTAACACCACAGGCTTGGTGTACATTGCAGTGTGTAACCAGTACAGTGATTTTTATGTAGGAAAGACAGAGAGGAAATTAGCCAAAAGGGCGTATGAACTCCTTTACGATATGAGAAGGGCTAGTTTAAACAATGCTTTATATAAACATTCCCTATCCTGCACTGGTTTTAAGAAATTCTTATTTGGTATTCTTAAAATTGTTCCCAGTGACCCCGGGGGGGCGGGCGCTTGGGAAAACAGACTTGAATACAAAGAGCTTTTGGCAACTGAGATTAGATGCCACAATTAAGCCAGGCCTCAATGAGTTTGTTTCTTTACAACTGGTCCTAATTATAAATGATCAAATGTGTTATTTATATAGTCATTTAATGAGAAGATTTATTTTCATACACTTTTCTCAACTATGATTTATTTTATGAAAGTAGTTTGTTTTTTATGTTTCTACTTATATTCCAGATTTTTATTTTGGACCTATGTGTACTATATTGTAACTTTTTTTGTAAACCTTGGTAATAGTTTTTTTAATCAGATGTAGGTAAAGGTATGTTTGTTTATTTTTAAACAGATCAGTTTAAAGGAATGGAGTTAATTTTTAACATTATTTTAAACACCATGCAGTTTTTGTAGTGGTGAGTTGTTTAACTATTTTAGCAATAACCCACGCCTGGGTGTGGGTAAATTTAGCATTACCCACACCCAGAAGTGGGTTATTGCTATTATACCATGACATTATTTAAGAAAAGAAACTATTACTTTTCTTAAATAATGGCATAGTATAATGCCTGTTTACTGCCCTTCTGCAGATGCCTGGCATCCGCGGCAGTTCTGATGTACTGCACGCCTGCGCAGTACATCAGAGCTGTGGGCAAAAGCAACGGAGAAAGCAAGATCTCCGTTGCTTTTTTTTTAGTGTTTCGCTATGTTAAATGAGTTTAACATAGCGAGAAAGTTTTAAAATAAGCAACGGACATCTCCGTTGCTTATTTTAAAACTGTCTCGCTATGTTAAACTCATTTAACATAGCGAAACACTAAAAAAAAGCAACAGAGATCTTGCTTTCTCTGGGTATGGCTTTAAAATAAGCAACGGAGATCTCCGTTGCTTATTTTAAAGCTGTCTTGCTATGTTAAACCCATTTAACATAGCGAGACAGTGTTTTAAAAAAACGAGTTATACTAATGGAAAAAAGTCCGGGCGACCGGACCTTTTTCCATTAGTATAACTCGATTTACAACGGGCACGCTGGCCAATCAGCGTGCACGTTTTGGGGGGATCATGGTATAATATCCAATTAATTCAACCTAATTATTTTTTATTGGAAAACTTGATGAAGTGTTAACCTGTTTGAACACTATTTAAATAAGACCTAAGCATGATTTTATTAGTTCTGAGAAGTCCAGGGTTGGACAAAACCGCTCAACATTTGTATTGCTTCAGTACACTTGTGTTCCTGCTGAATTCCTGCCTGCTTTGCTGACTATGACACTTTTTGGTTTATACTTCATTTCCATACCTGCCTTGGCTGCATGTCTGTTCTGTAGTCCTCACACATACTGTTTTGGTTTGAGTCACTGACATTCTTCTTCAACTCTGCCTATTTCCTCTTCATCCTGAGGTGCTAGAGTCCTGAGTATTTCTTTAAACTATTGTGCATTCTCTCCAGTCAATATCCAGGTAGTATCTGTTGACCATAGAGCCTTCTCTGACCAATGCTTGCAGCTGATTCTGACATCCAGTGGTTTTTGCACTGGGCCAACAGCTTCACTGGGGATGACTTTGCAATTATGGATTTTACCCCACTGCCCTTTCCTAACTAGGAAGAAGTCTATCTGAGTTGCATGTTGGCCACTCCTGTATGTAACCTTGTGACTGTCTCTCTTGCTGAACCATCAAGCCATTTGCAAGGCAGAAGTCTAGAATGGCCTGTTCTTCTTTATTCCTTTTACCTCACACGTGTAGACCCAGACAGGCTTCATATCCTGTTCTGTCTGTCCTGATATGTCATTCAGGTACCCTGACAAACATATTAGAGCACTAAAAATTATTTACTTTCATCATGTTCTGCTACTATAGCACCTGTTTAGCTTTATCAGACATTTATCAGGAAGAAATAGAAAGAAACTGTATCTTTCTCATTGTCTGCACTTTCAACAAATACTGCAAGTTATTAATTTGTCTTTGGACAGGAAGTAAGATGATATTATTGTGATATAGGGTTTGCTGCAGTCCTACTTCCAAACAGAAACAACATTGTAATGCATGGAAATCTACCAAATGTTATAATTTACAGTTACACTGACCCTTCCTGAAGAAGGCAGTTTAATTGTATAAGGTAATTGTGATAACTGTAAATCACTGCACCGGGAAAGCCTAAATTCCTCCTCTCTTTGTATATGATTTGTACATATATTTTTATACTGTAGCTTACTAATGTCATAGATGTTTTCATGTTATTATTTGCAATGGCTTTGCACTACTTCATCAAAAAACTACACACATGTTCATAGGTCCTTTTCACAGCATTTTAAAAGTGCTATTTAGAATATATATTTTGACTAACAGAATCACACTTAAAAGACTGGAGAAAACATTGGCTATATGAAAAACTTTGTATCATCTTTATCACCGCATTTTAGGGAGTGAGACAGTACAGCTATGTAACTAAACCTACCATTAACAATAGATGTTCTAATAGATCACTGTTACAGTAGCCTAAGCTATATGGGTCCTACTCTCGAGGATAGACCATAGCTCTCAACCTTCCATCTCCAAAATGAGGAACACTAGACCTCATAACGTGGAACAAATGGGCAAAATGTGGAACATGTGCTAACAGCTTCCTAACAATTTCAACTAGAAAGGTCATAGGATGGACAAAATATGTTGGTTTTACTTATAAAAAAGATTTTTAAATGAATTTATATGATTAATTTCCATTTACCATGGATATCATTTAAAAAATTCCTAACACTGAATATGTGACAGACCCTTTCAATGTGGAACTTTGAGGAACATGAACTTTTTAAGACCCCAAATGAGGTACTTTCCTCATAATGAGGTATACTTGAGAGGTATAGGATAGGCTAGCCAAAGAAATATTAATCACCACCATCATTTGCTCAGCCTCAACACAGTCAGAACTTCCTTCTCAACCATAGAACAATGGTTCTCTAATCATTGCCTTCTCCTTAACCCCAAGAAAACCAAACTCTTGCTCTTTTCACCCACCCACTTGTCTTCCTCTATCCATTTTACACTTACATCCGATAACGGGACCATTATCTCTCCTGACCAAACAACAAAACTCTTGGGTATCACTATTGACAATCAATTAAAATTTGACAATCATATTAATCTTACAATAAAATCTACCAACAGAAAACTAGGCTCTCTCTACAGAATCAAATCTTTTGAAGCCAAAGCTACAATAGGTAGACCCCACTTAATCTCAACCCTCTTATATGCTTGCTCCATATACACAAATCTTTCTAAACATAATCTTAAAAAACTTACTACATCATATAACAATATTGCCAGATTTGCAACTGCCTCTCCATATAGAACTCATCATTGTTTAAATCTCAAGAAGCTAGGATGGCTTGAACTTCCACATCTCATGCAATACTATCAACTCAGTATTGCCTCATTTATAATAATCAGAAGTACCCACCAACAAAATACTGGTCCAAACATCCATATTCTCCAACTCAATTGGCAAAATATGGAACAACTTACCACAAGACCTTACATCTCTAACTTCACTCTCCTTTTAAAACTAAACTAAAATTCTTTCTATATACCCATTGGCTCTGTTCTTGTCATAACCCTGGTTAGCTCTCTTTTTTCCCCATCTTTACCTAATTCCTTAACAACCTTATATACACTTACAGAGTATTTAATTTTTTTTCTTCATCTTTTCTTTTTTACCATCCTACTTTTAGACTCTACTCAAAAGTTTATACAACTTGTTATAAGATTTATTGCATATTTTTTGTTTTCCTATTATTGTAAATTGATGTATAACTGACACTGTTTAGTAGTATGTAGTGGAGCTTTTCTCCCCGGGCCTCCACTGAAAATGGACATATATCCAGCTGGACTAGCCCGGTAAACAAATGTAAAATAAATAAATAAAATAAAATAAAATAATGCAGTAAACTGTGTCCAAAGGCCACGCTTCAAATTTTCCAACTGCCTGAAGCTCGAGCAGAACGCTATAAAAAGACAGTTGGAGTGCAAAATGCTTCGGATGATTTTTTGGTTAGGATGAAGGCAAGAGCCTTGAAAGAACAATGCTAAGAAATAAACCCAGCAGTAAATTATGTAAAACTGGGTGAAAACATCCACACCCTAGCAACACTAAAAAAAGAATGAAAAGCTGGAGGGAGGGGATGCTACCGCAATTGTTATCAATTAGAACATCTACCAATATGGTAAAACAGATGTACTATGTCCAGTACTTATTTCACTGTTGGATTGCCTAAGCTATATGGATAGATTACCATAGTTTAGAAAAAAACAAAGGGATGAGGCCTCTAGATTAAGTGTCCAAGAGTTCCTGGAGAATAGTCGTAGTTCATAGGTTCATAGGTTCATAAGTAGGTAATAGGCTATCTGCACAAAAGCATTTATAAGCCTAGCCAGAATGTGTTGGTTTTTGCCGCCCCTTTAGATTAGTTCCCTGTGCCTCTGTCCAGCAGAGCCACTGAAGTGATCCCCAAGATAAACTTTCTGTTTCCCATCCACTCGTCAAGGTTTCTTTTGAAGAGTGTTAGCGAGGAGCTCTGCCTAATATAGATTGGGATCTTGTTCAAAAGCATGGGAAGTCTCTGGGACATGAATCTATCCCTCCAGCACATCATATTTATTGTTGTGGTGAGGTTTATATCCCTAGAGCGTGTGGCTTGAGGGATAAGGTTTTCTTTAGGTGGAGTATGTCAATCAATTCTTGGTTGGACTTGGCCTTGAGTAGGTGGTATGCAACCGAGTACAGCTGGAGTTTCTTCAGTCGAGCTGCATAGGGCATCTGTTTGAGGCCAGTGATCCTCTTGGTGAGTTACTTCTGTGGTCTTTCCAGCTGTTGCAGGTGTCTTGTAAGGTACATCCCAAATGGGGCATTGTACTCTATGATGGGTCTGATGAGTGATGAGTAGAGGGGCACAATGACCTCTTTTGATCTGGATGCGAACCCTTTTGTGATTAGGTGGGTCACGTAGAAGGATTTTCTAACCACTCTGGCAATGTGATTATCAAAGTTGAGATTACTATCTACTTAGGTCCCCAGATCCCTTATTACATCTTCTGTATTTAGGGGACTACCACCTATGTGGTAGTTTGTGGGTACTTTGTTTTTTCCAAAGGGGATGACTATGTACTTTTTGGCATTTAGCTTGAGGCCATGATTTTGACACCAGGTATCTGTCTAAGTGAGACCCTTTTGGAGGATGTCTGTGTCAGCTGGAGAATCAATTATAGCCCCTAGTTTGCAATTGTCTGTGAACTTGGTCAGCGATAGTCCTCCTGTCCTTGTTCTGCACCTCTGACAAGTATATGCCGAACAGGAGGGGTCCTAAAACTGAGCCCTGTGGAATGCCACTTGTAACCGGTTTAGAGTCAGACCTAGCTCCCGCAACTCTCAACATGTGGGTTCTGTCCGTGAGTCAGTTGGCAAGCCATCTTGTGATGTAGAGGTTTATGTTCAGGCTGGTGAGCTTGTCTATAATACCAGAATGGGGAATGGTGTCGAAGGCCTTAGCAAGGTCTAGGTAGGCTGTGTGTACCACCTTTCCCTCATCTTTAGCCTTGGTAACTATCTCAAAGAAGTCCACCAGATTTAGGAGGCATGATCTTCCCTTAACAAAGCCGAAGTGGTTAGGGTCCAGTGTTTGGAGGTTCCCAATATCTCTGTTAATGAGTTCCATGATGATGTGCTCCATAGCCTTACAGACCAAGCTAGTCAGGCTTATAGGGCGATAGTTCCAGGGGTCTGTTGTGGCTCCACCTTTATGGAGAGGAATAACCGTTGCTGTGCGTCACTCTATGGGTATGTAGCCTGTGGAGAGGCTGAGTTTAAACAGTGTGTTTAGGTGAGGGGTTAGTTCGTCTTTGAGCTCATGTAGGACGCAGCCTGGGACACCATCCGGTCCCATTGATGCTGTGTTTTTGGCTTTGAAGAGGGCTGTTTTAACCTGAGTGTCTGTGATTTCAGGGACTCTATATTCTTCTGGTATGGTTATGGGCCCTTTTAGGGGTGAGAGGGGGGTGAAGTTTGCGCTGAACCTGTCGGCCAGGATGTTGGCGATATTAGTCGGTTCAGTGTATTTTGTGCCATTCTGCACTAACTCCAAGCAGATCTGAGCATTGCCACTTAGATTCTTGACATAGCTAAAGAATGCCTTGTGGTTATCTTTGGAGCCCTTGGCAATTTTTCTTTCAAAGCTCGCCTTGGATGATTTTATGAGGGATCGTAGTTTCTTGCTGATACTGATCAGGGATGTTTTCACTTCTTGGGATTTTATTATTTTCTGTACTAGTTCCCTCCTTCTATTGTATAGCTTGTTTATGGCAGGAGTCTACCAGACTGGTTTCCTTTTCTTGAAGGAGTAAGTCTTGGTTTTGCTTGGGATGGCATGATCCATGCATTCTTGTAGGTGCCCATAGAATGCAATAGTAAAGTATTTTGCAGCTTGGACAGCGTTATCCTTTAGCATGGGGGCTTTAAAACTTTCGACTTCGGTCTTAAGTAATGTAAAGTTTGCTTTTGAAAAGTTTTTCACAGTGGTTTTCTTGTCTGGGGGTGGGGGCGGAATGTGGATATCCAAAGTGATTTGTTTATGGTCAGATCTAACCAGCATGGGGTTGACCTCCGGTGTGGAACACCAGTCGCCCATGTTGGTGAAGACCAGGTCCAATATGTTGTCACCTCTGGTGGGAGTGTTGGACGAGTTGAACCAGGGCGGTTGAGTTTATAAATTCTAGGAAATGTTGGGCAAGGGAGTTAGCACTTGAGTAGTTCTCCCAGTTAATGTTTGGGTAATTGAAATCACCTTTATGTTTCCCAGTGTTTCCAGAAATGTGGAATGGGGGTCCTGGGACATGGTGAGTGATCTGTAGCAAGCTACAATTTGAACTGCAGTTTTGCCTGTTGTTAGTTGCACGTGGATGATCTCTGAAGCATCGTGCTGTGCCACTAACCCCGAGGTGTATCCTTGATGAATATGGATACACCCCCACCTTTTGTATTTCGGTTTGGGTTCTGTGGCCGAAATGTATGGTAAGAGTTGTAGCCTAGTAGTGCTGGGGTGCTCTTTGGAGCCTTAAAACAGGTTTCTGTTACTGCACATATATCTATTTTCTCCATACTGAGGAGTGCCTCGAGTGCATACATTTTGAGGTTTAGACTTCTGGCATTGAGTAGCATTACCCTCAGTTTTTTGTTACTTGTGCTATTTATGGTGGTGGGTTTGTCTTTTGAGCCTTGCCTAAAAAAGGCACTTCAGGAAGGTGGCAAGAGCCTTGGACAGTATTTGAAAGCTTAAGGGTGACAGGTGCAAGCTGTCTCTAGCGAAGCAGCGTGGCTTGTCGAGCATGTCATCCCAGGTGGACAGACACTATATCTCCTTTGAATGACACCAGAAACAAAGCCAATTGTTGAAATCGTAAATTTTTTCTTTATACCGTGGTATCATTCTTGGTGAGGGCAGGATGCTACTCAGGGTCAGGGTCATACTGGCCTGGGCTACGTGATCATAGAACTCTTCCATGTCTTTTTTCACGTAGTCCAGGGAAGTACAGCTCAGGTCATTCACACCAACATGGACAATGACAGAGTCATATTTGTACTTGTTCTGGATTGACCTGAGTGCTTGTGTTAGGTGGCAGATCCTGGCACCCAACAGACAGCTAACAGTAACCTTCTCCTTATTCAGCCTAGTGAGTGGGGTATCAGTGTGCCTGACTATAGAGTCACCTATTACTAGTATGTTGGGTATGTTATTTTGCCTTAAGGGCTGTGATTGCATGGCACACTGGTTTTGTGAAGTATGTGTTTCATGGTTTGTGTTGGGGGGTGGAGGTTGCTTGGATGTTTGCTTTATAGGTCTCTTTTGGTTTTGCAGATTTATATTTAGAGCCTCCGAGTATGTTTTCATGTATGTATGTGTGTTTTTTGCCAGTTCTGCTTTAATGGGTCTATGTGAGACTGGTGGTGTGATGCAAGTATTTCCCTTCTCCTCTTGACTGTCTGATCCAGTCTTGGGTTGAGAGAGCTTAGCCTCCAGTTTGGCTGTATAATTGCATCTCTCGCATGTATTAGTGTTATGTGGTAGGAGGAGGGGGTGTCTGTGTACATGAGGCAGTTGTAACATTGCCTCAAAATGCCCAGATTCACCAGTTGGACTGGAGAGTACACCTGAAACTGCCCTTTGGACATGCCTGGATAGGTACAGTGAATTGTTTTACTGGATGGCTGGTAAGGTCAAATAGAGAGCCTTGTCCTTCTGTACAGTACAGGAGGGTCTAGTGATAGGGTTTATAAGTGCTTGCTATAAGTTTTGAGCAAGTGCCATGCTGACAAATGAATGGCTTGAGTGCCTAAGTTGAAAGTTTGTCTAGTTCCAAAGGAAAAATTGAAGAGGAGACTTTGTGGAGCTGGGAATAGTTTTACCCTAGCTAACTGGTGCTGCCCAGTGCACAAAACTGGTCAAATACGGTATTTATAGCAGGGAAATGAAAGAGATGGAAATTAGCCCAAAATGGCCAATAAACTACTAATTTCTGGGCTGAAACCACTCCTCCAGGGACAGATAGGCTGCTCAAAGCTCCCCTCTCTCACAGGTGAACAGAGAACGTCCTTCTATCCAAGTAAGGTATGGGCAAACACAGAGATTTGTAACACAGCCCTGAATTCAGCACTAACCTGAAAACTTGACTATACTAGCTTAGAAAGGTGGGAAACAAGTATATATATATATATATATTTTTTTTTTTTTTTTTGTTTTTTTAGAAAATAAAGCAGATACACTCAAAAAACACTTTAAATGCACAGAAAAGGATACTTATTGTTATATATCACAAATCAGAGTTGTAGTTAATGCCCCTAGTAATAATGTGCTGTGTGCCTCTCTGCAGTTAGTTCCTCACTCTCCCTCTCTGTTCCTGTGTTGGTATTAGTGTTGTTGGCTCTGGAATTGCCCGCCCCTCCTGTAAGTCTGTATTAGAACACTCCTCCTGGGTCCACCTCATTTGCATTTGCTCACTTAACCGAATACAGTAAGATCATATTTATTACTGCTTGGTAGTAGCCTGATTAAATTGTAACTGTTATTCTTAGTCTTTTGGTTTAAGCACTTGGGCTTCATACAGGCTGTTTTACATTAAGAAGGTTTGTGGTCTGCACTGTTGTGGCAGGACAGGTAGCTTACATCCTTCTAAGCTGGGAATTGCTGATTGAAGGCCCAGTGTCTGCTATTCTAAAAGTGTATTAGTTCTGGCTGAAGCACTTGGGCTTCAGGCCAGTTATTCTACATTAAGGAGGTTTGTGGTCTGCACTCTTGTGGGAGGAGAGGCTGGATTCTACCCTTCTGAGCTGGGAATTTCTGGTCACAGGCTTATTGTGCCTGCTTATTTGAACTGTTTCTTTCTGAAATTGGTGTGGCTTGTTGCTGTAGCATAGATCAGATTCAGGCCTGCTAAATAAAGTGGATCTGGACCAGGAAAAGCAATCTAGTTTAGAGTGCTTTGTAAGCACATGTACAGATAACCACATTGCTGCCTCTAGAATACTTCTGGAGTCAACACATTTCTAGAAAGCCACCAAAGAAGATGAAGGCCTTGTTAACTGAGTCCTTACCCTGCCTGTTAGTCATTATGGTGAGTGCAACACGAAGCAAAAGCATGAAACAACCAGCTGGGAAGTAGTAGCATCGCCACTAGATGTCCTTTCCTCTTAGTTTCATAGAAGACAAACAGCTGACCTGTTTTCCTGAAGGCTCGAGTCTTCTCTAGATAATATCTGAACTGCCTGTAGGCATCTAGAGTGTGAAGCCTCTTTTCTCCATTATTCTTGGGTTTAGGAAAGAAGACAGGGGTGAATAATCTAGCTTAATGCCAACTCTGGAACCATTTTAGACATAAAAGAGTATTGAATTCTTGGAGACCCTTCCCTTGTGAGCAGTGAGGGGGGTTGACTCACTATAAGTCCGTGCAACTCAGATATCAGAGTTATAAGAAAACAACCTTCTATGTTAAGAACATCAGTTCAACCAGATGAGCTAATTCTAAAGGAGACAGAGTAAGTTTTCAAGTACAAAGTTGAGATTCCTAGAAGGAACTGCCATTTTCCCAATTAGATACGTAAGTAACACACCTTTCAAAAAACTGTTTAACTTGTGCATGGCTGGGGGGAGTCAAAGGACAAACAATCAGAAATGGCTGATGAATACACCTTGATAGAGGAGTAAGAAAAGCCAGAGGACTGTAACTCACAAATAATCAAGTACCAGAGGCAGCCAGCCATGAATATGTTTCTTGAATTGACATCAGTTAGAAAATATTTTCTACTTACGCAAATATGATTTCCTAGAAAGAAGATCTTTTCAGGTTGGAGTGCATCAAAGAACTCTGGTCTTGTGTGAGCAAATCCAGTTTCTGGTGAAGATTTTGGTAATTCTGCATGACCAGCTTGAAAAGAGGGGAGAACCACTGTTGCTGGGTCCAAATGGAAGTCACCACCATATTTTTTGAGGAATCCTTCTGGATCTTCTAAAGAATTCTGGTAATCAGTGGAAAGGGTGAAAAAGCATACCGGGGCATTCCTCCCCATGGGAATGAAAAGGCATCTGTTTTCCAGATGTATTTCAGAGTCCTGGAGCAGAATTTCTCCAGTTGTTTGTTCTGAAAGGAAGCAAACAGCTTTAATTGAAGTGTTTCCAAAGCTGGATCAATTCTTGGTAGACCCCAGGATGAATTTTCCATTCATGGGGGTCTATCCTGGACCTGATGATCCTGTCTGCAGTCACGTTTTGTTGTGATGAAATAAACAAAGCTTGCAGATTCAGATTGAGCTCTGTTGCTATCTCCCAGGCTAACATAGCAAGTCTGCAAAAAAGGTTAGTTCTGGTACCACATTGTTTGATTATATGCACATCATTGTGGTGGTGTCTGTGTAAACCTGCAGAAGTTCAGGGGACCATAGATGATTTAAAGGTTTCAACGCAGTGATCTCTGCCAATAGCTCCCTGATATTTATATAATTTTGTCAGTCTACAGGATCCACAAAGCTTGTACTTCTACTCTTTTGCAAACTGCTCCCAAAGCCATGTCTGATGCATCTGGTGTGGCTGACTAAAGAACAGAGAGTGGAAGACTTAGATTACAAGATATCTAGTTTAACCACCAAGTAATGTCCCATTTTACAAATCCCATAACTAGGTTCTGAAATGACAAGGATGTTACGATACTAAATCCAGACTGACCTGTGGTACCACTGTATTCTTTTCATATGGAGCCTGTTAAGGGGAAGCATGATAGAAGTCATGCACCCTAATATCTCAAGAAATGTCCTTGGTGATGCATTGCTCTGAATGGTAAAACTCAGGAATAACTGCAGAAACATCTCTACTGTCTGCAGAAAGAAAGAAACGTTCTTTCCGGGGCAGAATCAGATATCCATGAATACAAATTTTATGGGAAGTGATGGGAGAAGATTTCTGAAGGCTGACTTAGGAACCCAGATAAAGTAAAATTATAAATACTTTAGACATCTTGAAAAATGGTTTGAAATGACAAGACTATTATCCAAACATGGAACAATGTGAATGTCTTGAAGTCTGCAAAATGAAGTAGCTGAAGCCAGACATTTTGTAAATGCACATGGTTCTGGGCAAAGTCCAAAAGGTAGGAGTAAGAACTGATAGTATAAGCCAGACACAGCAAATCTTAAGAAAAACACCACAACTGCTAAGCAGTAGGAAAGTAATGAGATGTATTGTTTTATTATATAGCTTTACCATTAAAGTCATAGGGGGTTTAGACTTACAAAGGACTGATGGGATAACATTTTGAACTTTGGGATCATCACAAAAAGAATTAGAATGTCAAAGCCTAGGACTGGCTCCCAAAATCATTCCCTTTTTGGTACCAAAAAAGTTTTTTGCCTCATTGGCAGGAAGGCACTGATTCTATTATTCCCTGGGGCAGTATCTGATACAGGATAGGAGAAAAGAGAGATAGAGACTGGGTTGGCTCATTCAGTGAGGAGGAATCTCCTGGAAAGGAAGGAGGGATTCCCAATGCCAAGTGTACCCCTGATGGATTATCTTTAAACCAGCTGCCTGTCACAATCTGGTAGCACAAAGCAAGATGAAGTCTCAGAGAAACTGAATGATTGTCAGGATGGCAAGGGGGAAGCCAGAGTATAGAGTCTTGCTACTGAGAAGACTGTTCTTGGGCTTTTAGGCCTTTTCTTTCTTTCTGGAGCCTCCATGCCATTGCTTTTTGAAATCCTGTTTGGGATCCCCTTGGCTTATTGAAAATGGGTCTGAGGAGGACAACAAATTCTTATTTGCCTTGAAAATGTACAGTTGAAAAACCAAAGTAATTCACTGAATCAACATTCTCCTATCATTACAGTTGTTAAGCACCTCAGCAGCAGAATGGCCAAACAGAACTTTCTTATCTAAAGGAGAATTTAAAGTTTTGGTTTTGAATCTTCAGGAAGATTTTGAGAATAAAGTCAAGCTTGTCTTCTCAGTACTGATCAAGATGCAGCAACTCTAGAGGAGGAGGAATTAGCAGTATCATAAGCACTTTAAAATATGCTTATCAACTTGAGAAAAAGATGAAATAGAATAATTCAAAGAAATTCTTACCTCAGAAGAATGAATATTAAGCAATGCCTCCTGTAAAATCTTCAGCATATGAGACTGATAGCTTAAAATCCTTAATGTTAAACTGATAGAGGAATACATTTTCTTCGCCATCTTGTCTAATGCTTTCCCTTCCATGTCAGGGAAATGGGATTTGCAGCAATGTTTTCCAGATTTTGAAAGAGAAGTCACAGCAGGGTCTATTCTAGCAACAGAAAACAAATACTTGTGATTTGAGTAATCTGTTATACATCATAGGACTAGGAAACTGACTATCAAGTAAACTAAAAGCAATGAAAAATTATTCTCTAAAACCAGTAATACATGAGGAATAGTTGTAGAAATTGTCATTTTCTAACTGTAGCAATCCATATTATATTTTCTGCATGTTATAAAAATGTTATTCTGCTTCCACTGAAAAAAAATCTTTCATCTTAGATAAAGTTTCAGAAAAGGATAAATCTTTGTTAGGGAAATCATAAACAATACTTTCCTTAGAATCAGAATTTTCATATTATGAAGGAATTCCTGAGGTGTACCACTCCCCCTAAAATGTCTGCTCTTCTGACTGAAAGTTCATGTCAGAATGAAAGAGAAGTAACTTTGTTTTCTTGCTGAAGAAACAGAAGACAAGGAAAGGGCACTTATGAGTGAATTTACCTGCCCAACTTTAAAGGATTGCCAGCTGACCCACAGTTTAAATGGGTCCACTTAAAGAGAGTTCTTCAGCATTTAAAGAGCTCTGAAGCTTTTTGTGCTTCAATTGTCCTTCTATAGGGCTCCGCTTGAGTTCCTGACAGTTTATTGGTGTCCTATTCCTTTATGAAGCTATCTAGTCCTTGTGGATAGGACCCATATAGCTTAGGCTACTGCATCAGTGATCTAAGCATTGAGCATCTACAGTATGATTTTCATGGAACTAGGCCATTGTTAATAAAACATAAAACAAAGGAACCAAGTAACAGACCAGAAGCCGAATGCTACGGTTAACTTCTGCTGTACTTTATGTTGTTTTCTTTAGCAACACTGCATTTATGCAGCACTGGGTCAGACAAAATCAATAATGCACTATAAGGAATTACTGTTCCTCTGCCCATGGTTGAGAGATTGCAACTCTGATACAGTCAGCAAATCCTTGACATTAGTTGGACATCAATTATGCCTAATCACTTTACTGTATTTATCTGAAACTAATTTGCTAAAATTCATTTAGTTATTGACAGTATAATGTATAGAGCTAAAGTTATAAAACCTTTATTTCAAATTGATACACATAGTCTGACAGTTAGCACAGAGGATTGAGGTGATGCATTTTTATCCAGCTGCTTCCGCTGGTCCCTGCTTTGATTTCCTCAGCCTCCCTTTAACAACTCGGTGTCTCTGAGCAGTATCATAAACAGCCAATCTGGAAAAAGGTCCACATGGATCAGTGCTCTACCCCTGGTTAACAAACAGAAATACATACATACATACATACATACACACAGAGATACCAGCATCAACAAATTAATCATCAATACAATATGACCATTTCAAATGTAGGTGTCGAGTGGAATGACTACAGCAGAAGTGCTAAGGTTACAAACAGCTCTTAGATAAAAAGGTTAAAACTATGAAAGAAATTACATCAGCTGTGTTTTGAGTATAAGTGATTATTCTGAAAATTCTCAAATGAACTCCCAAATGAGTCATGTTGCAGCTTCTGCAGAATACTGAAAATGTGCTGTTTCTATGAATTCACTGGACATTTTCACTTTGTTGTAAAGCCCTGGAATATATTAAATTTTAAAATCACTGGGAATTTACGAATAGTGGATTTGATCCTCATGATATTTTAAAACTATAAATGACACCATTTTTTGCAGACAATTGTCTTACAATGTTACAGATCTGAAGATGTTTCCATTAAAATCACATTTTGAAAGCATAAATTAAAATATTTTTAGAAATATTACGTGTATTGCAGTTTAGACTCACAGTGCCATCAGAACTGAAAGCCCTTGCGATGATCAATACTTTCACTGTGAAAAATACCAAAACTGTAACAAATAAAGCAAAGTGAGAGCTTTATTGGGTTGTAGCAGTGTTTTCATAAGCTACAGGTTTGCTGACTGGTTTCCACACCTACATGTTAAAGGGATGTTGGACCTCAACAGGCCTGGATAACATAACGGATATAAAAATGCATACTGTAACACTTTGTGATTACAACTTCCTAGAAGAAACAGTGAGAGCAACAATTAATTAGAATAGCTGTACTGCCTGCTTTGACAGCATGTGTACTAACATTGGAACAATACAGAGAAGATTAACATGGCAGAGAGCTGTGGAGATTTTACCTTTCTGCTGTATTTGGAATTTGGGGTATCACTGCAGAGGTGCACTATGTGTCATTGCATTTCTGTTGATGTATATGCACGTGTGTGTGTGTTTGAGTGCATATATGAAGGAGAAAAAGAAGCTTAAAAACAAAGAAGGAAAAGAAAGCTTTAGTCACTAAATGGAATGCACTGCTTAGGTATGTGTTTGGATGTTAGCTAGATAGATAGGTAGATATTGCTAACTGATTAAAATTATTTGAAAAGCATTTTGCAAAATGTTCTCTGACAGAGTTTGGAAAGTCATTATATTTCAAAGCAAAGCAGTGTTAAAAAGGTGATTAGAAAAGAGAACACAACAAAAACTGTTTTCATGAAGACTACTGTGTGTTTATAATGAATTGTAAAATGATTTCTGCATCTCCTTTGAAGTAAAAAAGTATAACAGTATGTCATGTTCTCCTGTGTTACAATTAATTAGAAATAGTTCATTATAGTATTACTGCATTAACCTGCAGGAGAAGAAAGCACTCAGGAACAACATGTACTTGTGATTGTGTGGCGTGTTCCTACACTAGAGCTGCTATATAGTATTAAAATAAAAATAATTACACAGAGAATTCAGAACATTTTACTATTAATCAAATGTGGTTTTCAGATAATGAATCTGTGCATTCCGTACTCATACATAGTGCAGTCTCAGAAAATCTGTAAAAGCAGAATGCATTTCTAACCTTTGAGACTCAGATTATATGAAGCTCTATCTAACATTCCTCTTTTACTTGTCTTTAGCCCACATCAGATTTCAAAAATGTATTCTTAGAGCTGTTGTCTTGACTTTTGAGGGTACAGGAACAAACTGTCCTTCCCTGTGTAATCACTTCACTCACTTAACACCTGAACAAAATGCTGGGACCAAGTGAAGTCTGCTGACTGCATTCTGAGTTTCAAAAGGTTAGGGTTTACAGCTGACTCACAATTTTACATACAAGGTACCTTCTTATCTTGGTCTTTGCCTTAACATTATAGAAATGAAATTGGCGGAAGAAGTCATGGATGTGCTATCTTCAGTATGCCTGAATGTAAAGAAAGCTGTGAACCAATTACTTTAGTATAAAGATTTACAAAAATGTGTTAGACCATTGTAATTAGCCCTCTCTTGCATCATCAAATGGGCCCAATGATTGTTAAAACCTAAGCCTGCACCATTGACCCCTCCACATTTCCCACATTATGTTTTATTTATGTATTATTTTCTTTATTTATTTACATAAATCTAAGTATCTGTATATGTGTTGTGGTGGTATATGTTTGTAGCTTGTCTTATTTGGCATTTGTTTATCATATTAAAAGTTTTTGAATATCTTGATATTTCTTTTGGTTTGTTACTACAGTTGTTGCTGTATAAGCTCTATAACTTACCTGGTTATCAAATACAGTAAATATATACATTAATTAATTATTAATAGAGTTTATGTATACATGCTTTTAATCAGGAGGGTAGGTTGGTTTAGGGCAATTTTCAGCTACTTCCTTAGTCACATGACAAACAACAGGAAAGTGCTTAAGTACTTTCTGATCTTGCTAGAAGGAATGTATTGAACAAGACCCACAAGCTGCAGTGTTATCTCCCTAGCTCATTCTATGGTCCATTTTGCTACTGAAAGACCAATTGGCACAATGGATAAGGTAGTTGCCTCTTATCCACAAAGTATAAGGTTTTATCCTCACCTCTGGTAAGAGTTTCATTGATTGAAAAGTTTTTAAAAGTGGGAGGCTGGCATAATGGTTAAGGTATTTACCTTACAGAAAAAATTTGCAGGGTTTGATTCACACATGGGGTAACTGGCTAGGCTTGTAATGGTCCACAAGGGCAAAATAATAAAAAAATGAATGTAGAATGGTCCAAAGAGCAATCCAAAACACTTTATTCACCGTAGCACAAGAAAAAAACAGTTGGTTGAGTGTTTTCACAAAGTGACATCATCAGAACCAAGAACAGTAAAGAGGAAATCCTTTTATGTGTAAAAAAGGTGCCAAATAAGTGCTAAACCCCTCCCCAAATTAAAGAGAAAACATCCACAAAACTGCTGATGCAACATTCTGCAATAAAGAAAATGCAGTTAAAAAAAGAAATGTGCAAAATAAAATGCAAAGATGTAAAATATCACAATAATAAAATATAACAACAATAAAATATAGTTTTAGCAAATATTAGCCCGTCTTAAGCTCACTAGAAATAAATATAGTGTCATTTAAACCTGGAAAACTGCAGGCATCAAAGTGTAACTGCCAAAACATTTCCCTCTGGAGTAAAAAATTCTGCCAGTAACCAGGAAAAACACCACTCTACAGCTGACTGTACTTGTAAACATACGAGGTTGGTTGGAACTTCCCCTGCATTTTATACCTAAAGCTCTACATGTCATCCTGTAACAGCCAAACCTCTGGTGTTCTAGACTGTCACTACTGTTTTGCTCAATGAGCTTATCCACTGTGGGCATTAGAGCATAATTAGTAGCATTTCTGAATCAGTTCTGATGAAATCCTGTATGTATGTTTTTAGAAAGGAAGACGGCACTTAACTCGGGGTCCCTTGTACAGAATAACTATTCTTTGTTTATAATTAACCATTATTTATTCATCTGTGTTTGCTCTGAGAGTCTTGATGGAGAAGTACAGAGAATGTCAGAAGGAGTTGCATTGTGTTTTTGTAGACTTAGAGAAATCATATGACAGGGTGCCTAGACAGGAGTTGTGGTATTGTATGAGGAAGTCAGGAGTGTCAGAGAAGTATGTAAGAGTGGTACAGGATATGTATAAGGGTAGTGTGTCAGCGGTGAGGTCTGCAGTGGGAGTGATGGATACGTTTAAGGTGGAGGTGGGGTTACATCAAGGATCAGCTCTGAGCCCTTTCTTATTTGCAATGGTGGTGGACATGTTGACAGACGAGATCAGACAGGATTCTTCGTGGACTATGATGTTTGCAGATGACATTGTGATCTGTAGTGGGAGTAGGGATCAGGTGGAGGAGACCCTGGAGAGATGGAAATATGCTCTAGAGAGAAGAGGAATGAAGGTCAGCAGGAATAAGACAGAATATATGTGTGTGAATGAGAGGGAGGATACAGAAATGGTGAGGATGCAAGGAGTAGAGGTGGCGAAGGTGGATGAGTTTAAATACTTGGGGTCAATAGTTCAGAGTAATGGTGAGTATGGAAGAGAGGTGAAGAAGAGAGTACAGGCAGGATGGAGTGGGTGGAGAAGAGTGTCAGGAGTGATTTGTGACAGATGGGTACCTGTAAGAGTGAAAGGGAAGGTCTAAAAGAGGGTAGTGAGACCAGCTATGTTATATGGGTTGGAGACAGTGGCATTGACAAAAAGGCAGGAGGTTGAGCTAGATGTGGCAGAGTTAAAGATGTTAAGATTTGCACTGGGTATGACGAGGGTAGACAGGATTAGGAATAAGTATATTAGAGGGTCAGCCCAGGTTGGAAGGTTTGGAGACAAAGCCAGAGAGGCAAGATTACGTTGGTTTAGACGTGCTGAGGAGGGATGTGAGTATATTGGGAAAAAGATGCTAAGGATGAAGCTACCAGGTAACAGGAGAAGAGGAAGGCCTAAGATAAGGTTTATGTATGTGGTAAGAGAGGACATGCAGGTGGTTGGTGTGACAGAGCAAGATGCAGAGGACAGGAAGAAATGGAAACAGCTGATCCACTGTGGCGACCCCTAACGGGAACAGCCAAAAGAAGATGATGATGATGATTGTTTCTGCCAAATCTTTATTATTTTTCATTATTCCTTTTAGTACTTTATACATACATAAAGAAGCTGCATACACAATCAGATTTATCAGTGCCAAATCCCCTTTGTTCATCTTTCATATACAACATTCCCCTCTTAACCAGGTTCAATCTTGACAACCAAATAAATGATTTTTTTCATATTTCATTGGCATTATATAAACATTTGCAATATAAGCTATTTTACCTATCACTATGGTGCTTATTAAATGTATTTTCTTTTGTATGAAAACGTATGTCTTTCAGAATGTGATCATGTCTTTTATTCCTTTAATAACTTAACCCATTGCTCATGCCTGTCTTCTGTCCTTCCAAATACTATTCCTAAAATATCTACACTGTTTTCATTATATTCCACACCTCGTATAATACATTCATACCCAAATCCCTTGCTTTTCTCTTTATTTGTGCTTAAACCAATTTTCTTCAACAGTGTACTCAACTTTTTATTATTTTTCTATCCAGACATTATTTCTTTGCTATTACTACAAAATCATCAGTGTAGGTATACATTATTGGTAACTGTATCTCCTCCATCATTCTATATCCTCCCTTACTTGACATTGTACTAATTTCCATTAATACTGTGCTCATGATTATAGCAAAGATCCTACTGCTTGCAGGACATCCTTGTTTTTACCACACTCTATTTTCAAATCTTCCCCAATCCAACAGTTTATGCTCAATTTCACATAATTATTTTCATATATTGATTTACTTACTTGTAATATTTTTAACTTATGATGTATGTTTATAAAATTCCTCCTAATGCTTTATACTGAATATTATCATATGCCTTACTGACATCACCTGTTATGATGTTTGTTTCCACTTTTTATTAATAATATCATCAATTACTTCCCTTATTGTCCACAATAGGTCTCAACTCCCCTTTCTTTTTCTCCTAAACAAATTCTGATCATATAATCTTTCAAATTTACAATGTAGTCTTTTAGTTGTTATCCTCATGAAAATTTCATAATCCGTGTTATTCAGTGTAATTGGTCTCCAGTTTTTATTTCACCTTTATCTCCTTTCTTTAATATACATTTTGTCACACCTGTACACATTTCTTTATTCTTAATTCCTTTTTCTAGCCACTCATTCATTACTTCTATAAACACCATTTCTGCCAGTCATACATTTCTTTATACATACTATATTCAATTCTATCCAAACCTGTAGCTCAATTAACGTTAACATCTTTCAAGATCTCATTCAACTCATTTATATTTATTTTTCTATCTAAATATTCATTATCTTCCTTATTTAATTTTTCACCATTAAATGTTTGTTCTATGTTAACTTCTTTTTATTATTAAATCTAATATGTATTCTTTAATTATTTCATATATTTCTCCTTGTTTCTTAACTTGTTTCCTTTCTTTATTTTTAATTATCTTCATAGGTTCATAGGTTCATACTAGGCTATCTGCCCTAGGGCATTTATAAGCCTAGCCAGAGTTGTGTGGCTTTCACCACCCCTTAGGTTGAAGAATACTATACCCATTAGTTTGCCGTGCCTCTATCCAGCAGTGATACAGAGATGATCCCCGGGGTAAACCTACGATCTCCCAAAATAAACTAAGGATGAAAGAAAAAGTTAATCTTATTATCTTTCCTTCTTGTATTATCTTGCATAAGTATGGTGCTACTTCTTTTTTGCCTTGTAAGCAATATTTTTGTTTATATAACAATTTATTAACCTTATCTCAGTTTCCTCCATATAATTCTTTTTCTTTTTCATACATTTTTTTCTCTATCAAGTCATTAAATATTTTTGACTTAATATTTTACATTCCATTTTTTATTTTTTCCTTTTCTTTTCTATACATTTTAAAAGTACTTATTTTTGTATTTCTGTTTGAATTGAATCCACCATATTATCCAGTTTCCATAATAAATCTCTCATAATGATATGTTTTTTCCATAATTCTGTAAGTTTCTTTCTCCTGAATCTAACTCTTTTTCATTTACTTTTTTATGCCTTTTAATATTTTAATATATTAATTTTCATGAATTCTTATCCAATTCACCAGATGATCAGAGAATGCATTATATTTAATTCCTTTCTGTGTAATTTTTAGGCCTTCTGATATCAAAAATAATCAATTTCTGTCTTAATTTAATTTCTTTTGTAAGTCCATTATTTCCCATATTTTTAATTTTTCTATTTTCATAATTTCAGTAACCATTTTAACATAAAAACTATTCTTTGTATTTCTCAAATTATAATTAAATACACCTGTCATTATTATATCGATGTTAACACAGACATAATTAGATGTACTTTTTTGTCACATATGCATATAAAGCTATTAGGCTATATACATATTTTCCATCTTATATCGACTAAGGTTATTTCCCAGTTCTACTATTGTAATATCTAATGTTTATATATTTTCATGACATATCATACATATTCCTGAACATGTTTCTTTATCTATACTTCAAATTTAGAGTACCATTCCAAACTTTTTCTGTTTGCACCCTTTCTTCTTCTATTAGCATTCTAATGTCTTCCAACACTATTACTTGAGCATCTACTGCAGCACACCATTGTAAAATACTAATTTTTCTCTTAATATTCTTCATACTGTTCATATTCAAAGGTAATATTTTCAGCTTTGTAGAACAGTTATTAGAATAATGTTGTTATCCATTGCCTTTCTTATTCTCTCTTACCATTATATTTTTAATTTTCTTTTTCTTTCCTTAACTCTCTTTTGTATTGATTTTTTATTGCCTTTACTATATGCCACTCTGACTCTTCTTCACCTGTTTCATCTGTCTATCTTTCTTTTTCTTTCCCTTTAAAGTTAAATACCATGTCTATGTTTTTCTTGTGTTGTGTGTTCTTGTATAGCATTCTGTTCTAAATTTTTTCTTGTATAATATCATTTTCTTATATTTCTGCCTTACATTCTAACTAGGAATGTCCTGTATTACCAGATTTCTTAGATTTCACTTCACATTTCTTTGCATTATGACCTGTCTGACCATATAAATAATATCTTTATTGTCACATTCATTCATTAAATGATGATGTTTTCCACAAAAATACCAATGCTTTGGCTTTTTTCTGTACTTCACAAAACCTCTATTGCCATGCACATTAATAGTACTAGATATGTGTATCACATTGTCATTTTCCATTTTTAATATTATTCCACATTCCCAACCCCAGGTTCATAATTTTCTTTCGTCATAGATTTTAGTAGTGTGCATTACTTCTTTACATATTGTCAACATATGTTGTCTCATTTCATTTGCTCCCACTTCAGTTCTAAACTGAATCAAGATTCTTTTTTTTGTTTGTTTGCCAGAAAAAGGCTTGCACAACATATTCTGACTATGGAAAGTCTGCATTTTTTTATAGCCCCTCCCCCCAAAGTTTTCCACAGCCTAGCCAGTTTCAAAAAACAAGTCACAAAAAGTTTCCTTGTTAATTAAAATGAAAGCTCTCACCTCTTCAGCTTTTACTCCCAGAAGTACAAGAACATTGTCCCATACCAAATGATCTGTCCAGGCCTTTTTCTTATTTACTGAACACCTGAACAATATAATTTTTCTTTACGTCCTTCATCTCTATCTTCTCCTTAGCTCCTTCTTCCACTATTTGAATGTAGGACTTTTTTATGGAACCTTCTCTTTTTCTCCCTTTTCTATTTTTTTCCATAATATCACTCTAGAATATAGCAATTCTGCTTTCTGGTTCATTCTTGTTAACTAGCTCTTCCAGATACTTATACCACAACCCTCCTGACTGGAGGGTTGCAATAATACACGTTTCTGCCATTTCAAACAGTTATTTTCTGGAAAGTTTCTTCTGAATCCATCTCCACCACTGCATTCAGCTCCATCTCCTTCCCAATCTCCTCACCATCATCAGAAAATGTCTTCTTTGCACCCACATTGCCTGAAAACATTCCTGGTGGAGATTCTACCATTTTTTTTCTTCATTTTCAACACATTTAACTTCTAAATTGCCTTGGCTCTCAGTAGCCATGTTTCTCCCTGTTCCTCCTTGCTGTCTCCCTGCCTGGACAGGAAACAGGAAGTCAGGATATGTAACACCCAGTCTCTTCCTTCCACATCAAAGAGTATTTTTTATTGATATATGCATTACATATTATTTACATATTTACATAATTTACATTATTTAAATTTATTTACAAGTCTTTATACATTACAAACTTCAATTTAAGCATTCTCTCCACTCTTTTTTCCACAACCGAGACATTACTTTCTCCAGAATCTTTGTCAAAGTCCCTTTTCCATTGTATTTAGTTTCATTTAGTCTTTCATTCCATATAGTCCATGAAACATTAAATATTACACTGTCCATTTTCTTCACTTCTTCCTGTTTCTGTTCACTATAATAGCCAAATTATATTCTGGCCATATTAATTTACTAAAATTTAAACAAACATTTCTCCCTATTATGTTTACATATTTCCTTCCACAAATTATTAACTCTTTCACATTTCAAAAACACATGCTCAGTACTTCAAACTCTCCATATTTATTACATATTATATCTTGCTTTTTCTTGTATGGCATAACCTGCATATTTCTAATAGACAATCTGCATAAAAATCATGACATTCTTTAATCTTTTTATAGTTATTATATTGCATCATTATGGCTTTTTTCTTGCATATTTCTAAATCTTTCCATTGATCAGTACAATAAAATGCTTTCATAATATTTAAGTACCATTCCTTTCTAATTTTCTCACATATATTCTTTTTTTTATTTCCCATAACACAATTTTGTTTTGGTACTCTTTCATTTCTTCATTCACAATGCATTTACTTCTATTTTTAACTTCCATTACTTCCCACAATTCTTTGTATTTATAATATAGTATCATTTCTATCAAGTTTTCATTTTCCTTCATAATTCCTTTTAATATCTTTTATAAAATTAAAGATGCTGCATGTACTATTGAGTTTGTTAAACCTAAACCTCCTTGCTCTTCTTTCATATATAGAATCCCTCTTTTGACTGGATTCAGTCTAAAGCCCCATATAAAAGAAAATATAATCATCATTAGTTCCTTTTTGCACTTATTAGGAATCATATAGATGTCAGCAACATAAGCATTTTTTGTATACCATTGTGTTCAACAAATGTGCTTTTTTTCTAAATGAACATCTATATAATTTCCAAAAATATAGTCATAGCCTTTACTTCTTTGAGTATTTTATCCCATTATTGTTGTCTGTATTCATTCCTTCTAGATATTCCATATATATATATATATATATATATATATATATATATATATATATATTTGTCATTGAACTCAATACCTATCATACTTTTAAAACTAAATCCATTACTTTTCTCTTTATTTATACATAACCACTTTTTTAATATTTATACTTAATTTTTCAATTACTTCTTCCATCCATACCTTATTTTTAACAATTATTACAATATCATCTGCATAATAATACATTATTGGCAATTGTAATTCCTTCATCATTTTGTATCCGACACTATTTGACATTTTATTAATTGTCTTCACTATTACATTCATAACTAATGAGAAAATTACACTACTAACTGGGCAAGCCTGTTTTATTCCACTTTCTATTGTTATTTCTTCCCCAATCCAGACATTTACATTTAGTTTCACTTACTTCCTTTCATAAACAGATTTTTTTACATGTGATATTTTTTTTTGCTTACATTATATGACTGAAAAATTCCCCATAATGATTTATATTGAATATTATCATAGGCTTTGCTTATATCCCCTATCATAAGCTTCACTTCTGCATTTTTATTTAGGATATCATTAATTATTTCTCTTATCATCTGTAATAACTCTTGACTTCCTTTTCCTTTTCTTCTGAATACATCTTGATCATATATTTTATCCATTTTTGTGACCTTGTTATTATTCTCATAAAAAATTATAATCTGTATTATTCAGTGTTATAGGTCTCCAATTTTTTTATTTCTTTATTTCCTTTTATAAATGTAAATTTTATAATTCCTGTGCATATCTCTTCTGCTTTAATTCCAGTTTCTAATCATTCATTCATAACTTCCATGAACGTATTTTTTGCCACTCCTTCAGTTTTTTTACACATGCCATGTTCAATTCCATCCAGTCTCTTTGCAGAATTCATGTTAATATCTTTTAGAATTTATTATTTCATAGTTATTTTTTTTGCTCTAAATACTCTTCATTATTCAATTTTTCACCTGTATAAATTGGTTCTATGTTTTCTACTCTTTTAACTAATTCCAGTACACATTCTTCAATTATTTCATATATTTCTTCTTGCTGTTCTATTTGCTTACCTTTCTTATTTTTTAATTCTCTTGTTATTTTTTCCTTATTTTATTATTTTACTCAAATATAGCAGTACCTCTTCTTTCATTCCTTTTAAGCAATATTTTGATTATATAACAAGTTGTTAATTTTAATTTGATTCATTTTATACTTTTCTCTTTCTTTTTCATAAAGGATTTTTTCTTCTCTAATAAGTCTCTGAATGTTTCTTGACTTAATATCTTATATCTCTTTTTCTTTTTTCTTTTCTTCCTTATACATTCTAAAAACACATTTTTATATTTCTCTTTAAAATTGAGCCACCAAGCAGTCCAGTTCTCAAAGAACTTTCTCATATTCTTATGATTTTTCCATAATTCCATACATTCTTTATTCTGTTCTAAATTTAATTCGATTTCATTAATTCTTTTTATTCCTTTCCCTGTTCTTATATATTCTTCAGTTTCCTGCACTTTAACCCATATAGCCACAAGATCTGAAAATACAGCATATTTAATACTTTTACCTTTTAAACTATCAGATTTTAAAAAAATAACATATTTCTGTCCCAATTTCATTCCTTTTGTAGGTCCAGTGGTTATTCTCCCATACACTTAACTTTCCACTTCTCATAATTTCTTTAACCATTTTAATATGACAATTGCTCTTATTTTTTCTTAAATTACAGTTAAAATCACCCACCACTATAATATCCATATTTACACAAACATATGTAAGAATATTTTTAAACATCATTTTTCTCTCTTTTTTGTTACATATGCATATAAAGCTATAATTCTATATACATACTTTTCCCATCTCAAGTCTATTATCATAATTTGTCCTAGTTCCACTATGGCTACTTCTAATATTTTAATGCTTTCTTGACATAATATAAATATGCCCAAGCATGTTTCTTTCTCCATGTTCCAACTTCTGCACCATTCCAAAGTTTTTCAATTTGTGTTCCTTCTTCCTCTGTTAATAATCTGATAGCTTCTAAAACAATAATATGTGTATTTACTGCAGTACACTATTGTAATATACAAATTGTTTTTATACTGTTCACGTTTAAAGCTAATATTTTCAGTTTTTAACAACAGTTAGTGTAATTAAATGTTTAGTCCTTTCCTTTCTTATTTTATCTAAGCATTATATTTTTGGATTTTCTTTTCCCTATTTAATTATTTTTATTTCTTTCTGTAAGCCAGTCAGTTTCTTCCTCACTTGCCGCTTCAGTTTCTATTTCCTTGTTACTTTCTTTAACTTCATGTACAACCTCTTAATCAGTCACATCTTTTTGTACATTTTCTTATAAAACACATTCTTAGGTTCATAGGTTAATAGGTTCATAGGTAGGTACTAGGCTATCTGCCCGAGGGCATTTATAAGCCTAGCCAGAGTGTGTCGGCTTTGCCACCCCATTGATTAATTAACTGATCCTCTGTCAAGCAGAGCCAATGAAGTGATCCCAGGGGTGTATTTTCTGTTACCTATCCACTCATCAAGGTTTCTCTTGAAGAGTGTTAGTGAGGGGCTCTGCCTGATGTAATTTGGAATTTTGTTCCAAAGCATGGGAAGTCTCTGTGACAGGAATCTATTCCTCCAGCATGTTCTATTTATTGTTGTGGTCAGGCTTAGCTCACTAGAACGCGTGGTTCACAGTGACTTGAATTTCTTTAGGTGGAGCATGTCCATCAATTCTGAGTTGGACATGGCTTTGTAAGTCAGGCAGAGATCACCTCTGAGTAAGTGATATGCCACTGAGTACAGCCAGAGTTATTTCATTTGGGCTGCATAGAGCATATGTTTGAGGCCAGTAATCCTCTTGGTGAGGTACTTTCGTGGTCTTTCCAGCTGTTGGAACTGTCTTGTGAGGTAAATCCCAAATGGGGCATTGTACTCTATGATGGGTCTAATGAGTGATGATTAGAGAGGCACTATAACCTCTTTATTTCTAGATGTGAACCCTTTAGTAATTAGAGGGGCCACATAGAAGGATATCCTAACTACTTTGTCAATATGATTGTCAAAGGAGAGCTTGCTATCTACCTGTGTCCCCAGATCTCTTATTACCTCTTCTGCATTAAGGGGGCTGCCACCTATGTGGTAATTCATGGGTGTTTTGTTTTTCCCAAATGGCATGACTATGCATTTTTTGGCATTTAGCTTGAGGCCATGACTTTGACACCAGGTGTCCATCTCAGTAAGGCCTTTTTGGAGGATGTCCGTATCAGCCAGAGAGTCAATTATGGCTCCCAGTTTGCAGTCACCATGAGCTTGGTTAGCCATAGTCCTCCTGTGTTTTCCTGTACTTCTGAGAAGTATATGCCGAACAGTAGGAGTCCCAGGACCGAGCCTTGCGGGACACCACTTGTGACTGGTTTAGAGTCAGACCTGTTGCCTGCTATTATTACCGAGTGAGTTCTGTCTGTAAGCCAATTGGCAATGCATCTCATGACGTAGGGGTTTATGTTCAGGCTGGTGAGTTTTTCTGTAATACCCGAGTGGGGGAATGGTGTCGAAAACCTTGGCGAGGTCAAGATAGGCTGTGTGAACCACCTTTCCCTCATCTATGGTCTTGGTGACTGTCTTGAAGAAGTCAGCCAGGTTTAGTAGGCATGATCTGCCGTTAACAAAGCCGGACTGGGTCGGGTCAAGTGTTTGGAGGTTCCCAATGTCTTCGTTAATGAGTTCCATGATGATGTGCTCCATAGCCTTGGAGGCCAGGTTAGTCAGGCTTATGGGGCGATAGTTACCAGGGTCAGTTGTGGCCCCTCCTTTGTGGAGAGGAATAACCGTTGCTATGCGCCATTCTATGGGCACATAGCCTGTGGAGAGGCTGAGGTTGAACAGCGTGTTTAGGTGGGGGGTTAGTTTGTTCTGTAGATCATGCAAGACACAGCCTGGGACACCATCTGGTCCCATTGACGCCATGTTTTTGGCTTTTGAAAGGGCTGTTTTCATCTGTGCGTCTGTGATTTTTGGGATACTACACTTTTCCAGTATTGTTGTGGGCTCTTTTGGAGGTGAGAGGGGGGTGAAGTTTGCACTGAATCTATCTGCCAGGATGTTGACAATATCAGTATGCAAACAGAAGAACAGAATACAAAAAATATGGCACCAGAGTCCCCCTGCAGGCATTCCAATGTCCCATTACCTGACTATTGCACCTCATTTACCATAAACACTAATGTACATACACACACTCACTAGCCTTCAGGTCAGAATAAATTTAAGTTCAGCATAATAAATACAGCCTTCAGTTCAGCATAATAAATACAGCCTTCAGTTCAGCATAAAACATTTCAGTTCAGCATAATACATTTCAGTTCAGTATAATAAATTTCAGTTCAGCATAATAAATTTCAATTCAGCATAATACAGCCTTCATTCAGCATAATACAACCTTCAGTTCAGCATAATAAATACCTCAGGGCTTGTTTCCAGAAGTTCAACCACAACATAATAAATGCCTCTGTTCTATTCCACAGAGTAATCATTACAATCATTTCAGCCACAGCATAAGAAATTGAATACCACTGTTTCCACATTTTGCAGCCTTAGGGCTTGTTTCCAGAAGTCTGCAAAGTCTTCAGGTTTCCTTTTACACACTCTACAGTGCAGCAGTCACCTTGCAACTTGTTTGTAGAACCAGCAGCACCATTCCTGCTTCTAAACAGCCGGAAATGCACTCACTTGAGCTCAATTGCTCAATTCCAACAGGCTATACTACCTTTCTAAGAATGTATAAGGAATTTATATGAAACGTTATTGTCTACAAAGACTTTACTTATTTCTATTCCAGCTTTGATAACTGAGTAGGGCTGGCTAATAGGTTCACACTTCGTTTCACTAAAGCATTACTTAACTCTCTACAGACTAGAGTAGCTAAATCCTACAGCTAAAGCATTACTGAACTCTATACACACATACACACACACACACACACACACACACACACACACACACACACACACACACACACACACACACACACACACACACACACACACACAATCTCTCTTCCCTTGATACATGCACTTACTAGTTAATTGATTCATTCAACGAGTGCAGTTCCTGGCCCGAGCTGCTGCTTCCCCAATAATACTTGCTTCATGCAACAACCACACAAGTCCAGTGCTCGTAATAAATATGACGATGCAAAAGGAGCTTCTGCTGCTGCTTCCCCAGTGATAATTCTGGCCCAAAATGAGCAAGTAATCCACATGACTCCACAAAACTGCTTCCCCAATGATAGCAAGTAATCTAGATGAGTTCTTGTTTCCCACTCGCATATCCAAACTGAGCAAGTAATCCAAATGAGCTGGAAATGATAATGTGAGCTGCAGGAGCTCAATTCCGACTGGCTGAACGCCCTGACAGAGCTGACGTTATCGCACTCGTGATGATGTCAGCTCCGACAGCGCAATATTTGAAAACATTAAGCAAACCAAAAGAAAAAAAATCGGAAATGAAGGGGTGCCACTCGGGAATTGTGCCACCCCTTCATTTGGACCCCAAAACTCTGTAAAAACTGAGTAATTCAGTATGGTTGAGAGGTTTGGAGCTGAGAATAATTTAATCATAGCTAACCGGCACTGCCTGGTGCACAAAACCATGCAAACGTGGTTTTTATAGTAGGGAAATGAAAGAGATAGAAATTAGCCCAAAATAGCTAATAGACTACTAACTTCTGGGCTGGAACCACTCCTCCAAAGACAGATAGGTTGCTCAAAGCTCCCGTCTCTCACAGGTGAACAGAGAAACTTCCTTCTATCCAAGTAAGGTATGGGCAACTCAGAAACTAGTATCACAGCCCTGAATTTAGCACTAGCCTGAAAACTGGACTATACTGGTTTAGAAAGGCGGGAAACAAAGACTTTTTATTTATTTTTTTTTTTTTGAAAAGATAAGGTAAAAACAGTAAAAAATACACTTAAAACAGCTTTAAACGACTACAAACAATCAGAAAAGGCTATCGCGCTTTAGTGTATAGCCTACAACAGTTAAACAAATTATTTAAACAAAAAACAACTTTTTAAAAGTACAGGCAGTCAAATAAGTACAACGTGAAAAAAAAAAAGCTTTTAAATCACAATAAACACTGGAAAATTGGCGTTTAGGCAGAAAACAGTTAAGCACAGCAAGAAAGTACAGAAAACTGATACTTAATCACTCCATTCTTCTATCTCTTTCTCTTGTATAACTTCATTTTCTTGCACAATCATTTCACATTCAAGTCATGAATGACCAGTATTGTCACATGTTTTGAACTATAAATCACATTTTTTGTATCATGCCTTGTTTTATCACATAAATAACATCCTTTTTTTCCTCACATTCATTGATTCAACGATCATTTGTTCCACAAAATAACACATCTTTGGTTGACCCCTGTATTTTACAACCCCCCTATTACCATGAACAGCAATAATACTAAGTACATGCATAACATTATCATTTTCCACTTTTAGTATTATTCCACATTCCCATCTCCCAGTCCACAGTCCTCTTTCATCATATATTTTTTGTAGTGTCCATAACTTCTTTACATATAGTTAACAAATGTTCTTTCAGTTATTTTGCTTCAACTTCCATTCTAAACTGGATCATTATTTTTTTTGTTTGTCTATAAAAGGCTTGTACCAGATATTCTTACCATGGATAAATATTTTTCTTTTGTTCATATGCACCCAAAAAATGTTCCACGGCCTGCCCAGTCTCCAATATCAAGTCACAAAAAGTATTTTTATTAATTAAAATAAATGCTCTTACCTCTTTTTGATTTGACACCAGAGGTGCTATGACAGAGTCCTAAACCTCATATCTGTCCAAACTTTCTTTTTTTCTACAGCTCACACATACTGTATCTTTCTATTTTGTTTCTTTTACTTCTCCTTTCTTCTTTATTCCTTCTCCAGCAGTTTGTGCATAACTTTTTGTCTCTAGAGCTTTTTCTGGCATAGTCTCTTCTTCCCCTTTTTCTTCTTCTATTTTTCCATGATTTCTTTCCATGAAATTGCTGCTGCATTTTCTGGCTCACGTTGGTTTACCATTTCTTCCAAATAATCATCCCCAACCCCCCCGATTGGAGGCTTGTAATTATGCATTTTTCAGAGGTAACTGTCTCTCCTTCAAACAATTTCCTCTGAAAGTTTTCCTCTGAAACCAACTCCGTTTCAGCTACAATCTACTTTTCCTCCAGTATCACTGTTTTTTTCTGTTCCCACATCATCAGAAAAAACTTGCGGTACCAATTCTACCACTCAGCTACATTTTCAACAACTTTCACAAGAATTTCAGCAAAAGCTGAATCAGCCACGTTTTCTCATTGTTCCTCCAGGCTGCCTCCGTGCCTGGACAGGAGACAGGAAGTCATAATGTGAAACACACAAACCCTTCCCCTGACTACCATGAGTTGGGGAAGTTCACTGATGCCCTAACCAAGTTTCCTATTGTAGTATAAATGCCACGTTGAGTCACCCCTGAAAAGAGGCCACTAGCCTAGTGGGACTAACTCTATTAACAAAGGATAAATAAATAAATGAAAAAAGTAGAATTTCTTTGTTTAATAGATGTATGACATAGGATGTGAAATCTTTATTATAGTCCCCTCCCCATTACATACTCAAAGGAGCTGTTTATTCCACTCCCGGTCTGGTCCAGCTTATATATGCATCATTGACATATAGCTACTCCTACTTTTCTCTCATGGGCTACGGTAAATGGAAACACCAGGTTAGTTTTCATGCAGTCAGATCGTAGTTACAACTCAGATTAGCATCACAACATCCGAAAAGCAGAAACCTCTTTTCAATCCCCATGTCAGACAAATTTCTCAAAATACTATGTACATCAGTAAAGTAATGTTTTATAAATTCCTTCAGTAATAAAAAATTCAAAAGAAGAGTTTCCATCCTTTGCATATCCCTATGTTCTTTATCACTTATCAAATATCTTTTATGTGTTAATTGAAAAGTTTAACCCCCATTCATAACACAACAGTTCATAATTTCATTCAAGAAGTCACCACACTAACTATGACAAAGGATAATTTTGTAATTCTGTAATCATAATGGCAATTTACATTCCTATTGTTGCCACATCTGAGCTTAGATGCTAAAGCATGCTTAATAATATCAAGTGCTTCTAAACTTCTACACTGAGTAGGCTCCAGTTACATTCCTCTATTCTAATACGTAGTGAACGTGAAGTTTTGCCCACATAAAAGGCTGAGCACTGACATGTCGCTAGGTATATCACCCAACTGCTGGAACAATTACCAAAGATTCTCAGATCATAAACTTTACTGGTATTAGCACTGGTGAATTGTTTGGTTTTATTTACCTGATTGCACGATATACAATGCCCACATGGAAAGGTACCCAAAAGCTCGTCCCCCATAATGGTGAGTTGTTTATATTTTGCTCCTCCACTATCCTAATGTTTGTAATGTGAAAAAAGAGAACCCAATGTTCTACCCCTTCTATAGGAAAATTGATATTTGTCACCCAACCTCTCTCTTAAAAAATCATTGGCCAATAGAATATTCCAATTGTCATTTAGAACATTCCTAATAACCTGATGATTCCTACCATATGTGGTAACAAATCTCAAAGTAGAATCATGCATAGTGGGTGAGTGGTCCCTGTATTCCAGTAATTGATTTCTCTGCTGTTGACCTGACCAATTCCTGGCAGATAGAATATCAAATGGACGATATCCCCTTTCTAAAAATCTATTAGTTAGATCAATAGTAGCATCCTGATAATCCCTTGCAGAGGAGCTGATGCGTTTGATCCTCAAAAATTGGGATTTGTGAATATTTTGGACGTTGTGGCATGGATGCATACTGGATGCATGGAGTAACGTATTATATTGTGGGTATTTAAGGTGAATCTTCGTACCGAGAGTGTTATCCGTGTTTCTATAGACAGTAACATCCAGGAAGTCAATCTGATTCAAGTTGGGTGTAACCGTAAATTCAATTCCCCATACGTTACTGTTAAGATAATCCATAAATTCCCGTAAATACCCTGAATCCGCACGCCACACCATCCAGCAATCGTCCAAGTACCTGCACCATATATCCATTTCCACCATGT
The DNA here is from genome assembly GCF_019279795.1 of Protopterus annectens. NCBI lineage: Eukaryota > Metazoa > Chordata > Ceratodontiformes > Protopteridae > Protopterus > Protopterus annectens. The sequence goes on along the minus strand of NC_056727.1, from coordinate 47,349,723 downwards.
AGATATTGTGTGATGGACAAGGTCCATTTTATCCTTTATGGGGGATGAGGTTTTGGGTACCTTTTCGTGTGGGCATTGTATATCGTGCAATCAGGTAAACAAAACCAAACAATTCACCAGTGCCAATACCAGTAAAGTTTATGATCTGAGAATCTTTGGTAATTGTTCCAGCAGTTGGGTGATATACCTAGCGACATGTCAGTGCTCAGCCTTTTATGTGGGCAAAACTTCACGTTCACTACGTATTAGAATAGGGGAACACAGGAGTGATATACGAAACAAAAAGCCAACTAATGCACTTTTTCAACATGCACTTAAACATCCTTCAGCTAGGTTCATGTTCACTGTCATTGACAGGATTATAGGTGATAGAAGCCATCAACAGGGATGGCAAAATACACTAAGCTTTAAAGAGAAATATTGGATTATTCATCTTGGAGCTTTGTTTTCTCCTGGTCTAAATGACCATTTATGATGAATATTATTTCATTTAGCTTTTTGTCCTATTGGTACAAGGCAATGAGAAGCTCCATTCAATTCTTATGTTACAATTTGGTTGTATTTATAATTGAATCATCACACTCTCTATATATATTTTTTGTGACTACGAATGTTGTCTTCCATTTTTAAATATGGTACATATAGAAATGTACATATATGTTTATATGGAGGGATTGGGTAGTTAAATTTGAAATATATAGAATTTTGTCTATGCTTTGTGGACGGGTTTGGACTAGGTTGAGTCATGTTTGTATGGCATTGTTATACCATCTTTTGTTTATTTTTCATCATTTGTTTATTTTCATTATGTGTTTATAATTATCTTAAGACGTGCACTCATTGTATCTACATTCACATTTGTTAATACTATTGCATTTGCAATTACAATGGTTTATTACCTTTGTTATATATATGATTCTATAGGCTTTTGAAAGCAGTTCTTTGGGTTCATGAATATGCATCAAATGGATAGGGGTTGGATTATACCATTGGTTAAGCATGACTGATGCAGGATATAAATATGTATGATGCTCAGGTTTGGGTATGTTTTTCTATTCACTGAAGAAGGCATATTGCCGAAACCGGTCTGAGGGTTGGAGTTATGTTTGGGACATTTTTATGTTCTGGGTTATCTGCAAAATAAAGCGTTGGACTATTTATGCTGGCCGTTTGTGTTTTTTCTACTAATGGTTTGGCCGTGCATGCTGTACGTGCGAGGTGTGGTGTTTTTCCAATTACATTCAACCATTGAATAAAAATAAGATGGCCAACAAAATAAACTGGAGTTGCAGTTATTTCCATTGCATTATATCACCTTGGGAGGCATGAGTCTCACATTATAGGATACACACACACCATTTTACAAATAGTGCCATATTTATTCCCAGAATTAGTTGTTCTATGCCAGGAGCTTCAAACTGTCAGAAATAGCATTAGTCATTGAAAAGAACAGTAAAAAGGATCTCATTGACATCTGGCCTGTCAATTTCCATCTATAATTATGTAATACAATGCACTCCCCAATCAAATGAAAGTATGGACTGTAATTGAGCAGATGGATTATTTTCTACTTGTTAATAATATAGACTAAAATTTGTCTAAATTCCTCTAATAGTATTAATAATCAAGAGATAGATAAGTCAGATTCACTCAAATATACCAACAACTCATTTAGAAAAAAGTGATTAGAGGGCTCCGACATTTAGTTTTTGCTACAGATATACTGAGTCAGAAATATGAATATTGGTTTAATTACTGCAAATGCAACCCTTGTACGATCTATTTAAAATTGTATAAAAACTAGTCCAAAAAGCACTGCTGTAGTAACTGTGTATTTCAAAAGAAAATGCAAGCCAAAGAATAGCAACAATGAAACTTGACATTCGTGTTCCAAGGAAGTTCCATTCACTACACAAGACTGAAAGGGTTAAACTTAAAAGCTTGTTGGTGATTTTTGGTTTATACTAAAAAAGTATTTCTCTAAGATTAAGGGTTTCTACATTTTCATAATGTTTTAATATTGAAGATTCAATTCATCAATATTTTCCTGTGTTTAGAGCAAGGAACAAAGTAGGCCTCCAGCACATGTGAATATTCATACAGCAGCAATGCTCTATGAATGGCAGATTATGTGCTCTGACTTAGTAAAACCATAAAACCATATCAATCAACATAGGCTTGCTTGCCTATATATCTGCACATATATATTAAAGTCTACAGGAGGTAATGATATGGGATGACAGGATATGGGATGACAGGATAGGTTTATTTGGTTTTAATAATATCACTGTGTTCTAATTTTCGTAAAGGACAGGATTTGTTCACCTTTATCTACACTACATCAAACATACTATGTAACACCATCCATAAATTCATACATACTGTAAGATAAGCCATCTGACCCAGGAGACTTTCTGTTTTTCTTCTTCTTAACCTGAGTTTGAATCTTTTTTTGCAACAATAGTTGCTCCATTAAAGCAGATAATGTTACAAATCTAGAAATTGCTCTGTTGATCTCTTCACTCCTTCCAACTGAAGTTTGAAAAATTATTTTTAAACAAAGCTACATCTTCTGCATTTTCCCTATATTAACCACCCAGATTGATCTTTAGTGATGCATATTTAATGACGCACCTAGTTAATTACTGGCCTTAATGCCACGTCTAATATTGTTTCTGGTTACAAGGCTGAATAGTATCATGTCCCATTTTTTAGACTAATACTAGTATAATTTTTAAAATGTTATTTTAGTTCCTTTCTGAAACTACTAGTCTTTCCTTACAGCCCCCTTTCCCTGTTCTGCATTTCTGTTTCTAATATTCTTTTAATCTAGCTTGTTTCTCTTCCATGTTCATATGTCTATAGGTAAGTACTAGGCTAGCTGCCCTTGAGGGCCATTTTAAGTCTATCTACTTTCCCTTTTTGTTCTCAAATGAATCTATTCCATTTGGTTAGAGACTGATCATATCTATCCCATGGCCAATAATAATTATATATTACCAATTTTAGCAATTCCCATAATATGGCTGATGACTGGTTCAATACAATATTAATTTCTGTAATTTTGTATCACTTTTCTGCAATCAACTTCTCAGGATTTCACTATTTTAGGAAAGTCTAATTAAATCTGCTAAGAGATGAATGTCCTCACATGAAGTCATGTCAAAATTCAGCAGGGAGTGCTCTGCCAACAGAGCCGATGAAACTTCCATTGTCTACATTTAATTTAGAAGGAATTCAGGCAAAACGTTATCTAATTGTGATAATGTCTTATATTTATGAATATAATACATATAGGATAGTTTAGAGTGGTAACAGCTAGTGCATCATAAAATAGGCTTACTTGTGTGAAGAGTGTAGTCATAAATTTGATTTCTTTGCTGATATACCATCATGGTTTTTTATAACATTGATTTGTCTGCCATTATTATTTCCCCCTCTCAGAAGGCTAACGTGTATAACATACTGATTTTTTCTCATAGATTCATAGCTTCATAGGTGTTTACTGAGCTATTGATCTGTGAATATTTTGAGAAACCCAGGCTTACATTCTCATGGTGGTTTTTAGCCATTACATTTTGCACCTGAATAACCCAGAGGCAGGCAGAACGATGATACATTGGGACATGCATGTACATGTTTTCCCCATCCATGAGGGACACTGTTGTTAATCTGGCAGTGAATTTGTGGTTACTCATCCATTCATCTAAACTCCATTTGAATATAATAAGAGAAGTGCTTGCGTTATATGGAGGGGAAGACACTTTTCACTGGGCAATGAGCCAAGGGTTAATATGCAGAGTCTACCAGTAATCAACATCACTTGTGCCATCCTTAAATTTTGCCATTCTCCCATAACACTCTCTGAACCTACATGCAATTTTAGCATTTAAGTACTTCCATTCCAGTATTACTGCCCCCTTTTTTTTTTGCGGGAAAAGCACCACCAGAAAGAAATGTATATTTGGTTCACATTGTAAGATTGAGGACTGGAAGTATGATACATGGAACTCTGAACATTTAAGTATAATTGCTGGAAAATATATATTCTAAGTCCAGTGGCGGCTGGTGACTTCAAATTAATATGAACAAAAAAAGACAATGACCGATATTCTTACAGCCACGGACTCACCAATATGTGTGCAACCACCTCTACTTCAAATAAAATGTTTAATCCACAAAAACGAATGAAGACCACAAATAGTATATACACAAATGGTTGAGCGCTTTCACCCACAAACACAGTGGGCTTCATCAGAACATGTTTGCTAAACTTAATTCACCTTATATTTAAAATTTGGTGCCAATTGTCAATGGATACATAGCTTGCAAATATTTATACATTTAAAGCAGTACCTGCATAATAATCAGTATTTACTAACTCACCCGCATCTATCATATCCATTAAAGGCACTTCAAAAATGTATAAAGGAGTGTGTTTCCTCTAACGAAACCATAACTCCTTCCAAAAAGCAGGAATCTGAAAATATATGCATGTTTCTATACAATTTAAAAATGTAGATACCAATACAAATACCGTAAAAAAAAACAATAAAAATCAATACAAATTCTATCCTGAACTTATAAACCTGACAGATTTTACATTAACATCATATAACATTCTAATAAATAAACACAGGAAAAGTATATAATAAGAATAAAAATATTATGTACCCAAAGCATCTAATAAACTTAATATATAATTAAACTATAACATAGGTGCTAAGTTCAGTTCTTACACAACTGAAACAATAATATACTGAAATATGTAATAAAATGAAATAAAATAAATATAATAAACAGCTGATTGATTTTATTAGTAAATTACTATTAGATGTAGGATGCAATTAATTGAAATATTTGATTTCTACTAACACCTGTATCATTGTAACCAAACTATACACAAGTTGTATTTCATAAGCATTATTTCATCTTTAAAATATTATTTCATCTCTAGAATAGGTTTGCATGAGATATATTTATTTTATTTCATTTTATTATATATTACAGTATATTATTGTTTCAGTAGTGTAAGAACTGAACTTAGCACCTATGTTATAGCTTAATTATATATTAAGTTTATTAGATGCTTTGGGTACATAATATTTTTATTCTTATTATACACTTTTCCTGTGTTTATTTATTAGAATGTTATATGATGTTAATGTAAAATTTGTCAGCCTTATAAGTTCAGGATAGAATTTGTATTGATTTTTATTGATTTTTATTGTTTTTTTTATGGTACTTGTATTGGTATCTACATTTTTAAAGTGTATAGAAACACGAATATATTTTTAGATTCTTGCTTTTTGAAAGGAGTTTTGTTAGAGAAAACACATTCCTTTGTACATTTTTGAAGTGCCTTTAACGGATATGATAGATGCGGGTGAGTTAGTAAATACTGATTATTATGCAGGTACTGCTTTAAATGTATAAACATTTGCAAGCTATGCGTCCATTGACAATTGGCGCCAAATTTTAAATATAAGTTGAATTAAGTTTAACAAACATGTTCTGATCAAGCCCACCATGTTTGTGGGTGAAAGCGCTCAACCGTTTGTGTAAATACTATTTGTGGTCTTCATTCGGTTTTGTGGATTAAACATTTTATTTGAAGTAGAGGTGGTCGCACACTTATTGGTGAGTCAGTGGCTGTGAGAATATGACTTCAAATTAAAGGGAGGTTCAGAAGATAGCTGAATGGGTGGGGCCAACTAGAATGGGGTGGGGCTATGCTTAAAACCACAACAACTGGAACTTTAAATACGCTGCCCTAGGTGCCAAACAGTCATTACGAGGGTCCAGTCAAGATAAAATGAAGTGTAGAAGAAAAAATATTTCAATGCATCGGCTACATGACAGCTTATTTAATATCTAGATGGAAACATAAAAGTTGTGAGGCATGAAAAAATAAATTACTTTTTAAATACATTACTGGAATGTTCAAAATCAAGTATAAAAATAACAAGCAGCACTCAAGTCAAATCACTTCTTCTTGCAGTGCAGTTACAATTATAATTTATATTCAGCTTTATAAAATTACCAAGTAACATGCTGAAAGTAGCAATTTGTGATACCCTCGCTTGTAAAAATGTTTCTTATCCAAAAAAAGACCTGCTGCCTGACAACAACTATCTACTTCTTTCATGGGGAAGACATGATCAAAGTAAAAAATGAACAGCAAACAAGAAACAAGCTCAAGATAAATTGCTTAAAGGATCACAGCACAAGTTATGGACCACACATAATAGATTAACATTCTCTTTAGTTTATGGGTAAAGCCTGCAAAGATGACTGCAAGTCTCCAACAAAATGTGATGAGCTTCTTAAAATACTGTAATCCTTTATTACAAATAATGTCATATGCATTTCATTACCCAAGGCTTATATGTTATCTAGTTATGTAAATATTCTCTGCATGGCAACAAAAAAGGCTTTCAATATTGGTAATTCTTTAACAGTATGCTTTTTAAAACTTACTTGCATCTTACAATCTCCAAAAAACTTACCTGATGGCCATTAAAGCATTGCTACCTAAACACAGAGCAACAGGGCACTGGGACAGCATGCATTTTCTGAATAAGAAGCATAAATCAACAGTATAAAAATATGACAAAAAAACAGAACATTCTGCAAAATCAAGGACAGATGAAAAGCCACTGCTGTACCTGTGTCCCCCTTGGATGGGGGAATACTCTGCACACTTACACTGCATAACTGCTTCTTGCCTTGATTGGACACATCAAGAGTCACTACATGGGGGAGTGGGGTGCAACAAGTATGTTGCAATTTGAAATGTCTCTGGCTGATGGTGATGGCTCTGACACTCATACCTCTCAACCTCAGAGCAAGAAATCTGGACAAAGTCATACATAGAAGTGGGACACAGGCCCAAAAATAAGGACAATTTTTAAATATTGCTCTTATAAACTTAGAAAGATAATAGAATAGTAGAAGATCTTGCATTAGTATGAATTTTCTGAAGGGTATGAAATCTGAAACTCAAATGTCTGCCATTATTTTCTAACTTCAGTCTTTAATGATTTGCCACTAATTTGACAAAAAAACACAATTTTATGAAAAACGGACCAAAAATGTGATGCAAAAATATAAAATTGCCACACAATACAGCTGGGAACCTGTCAAAGAAGGGACACCTAAATATTAGTACTGTTAACTTGAGCAGCTGACAAAATTAGAGAATCTACATGCATTTCTGAAATAAAAGTAATCTATAACTCTGATCATTACAATTATTTATAATTGTAAACATTCCACGTTTTCTTCCAAAATTGCTATTTGCGGAGGGATTATTAGGGGGAGAGCAACATTATTTGCCCAAATTGGGAACAGTTGAGAGGTTTGGATATTCCTAATTCTATAAATCGATTTATTTGCACTTACCTCTCAACCTCTTAATGCAGGAAATCTGGACAAGGCCAAATATATTGGGGGAACATACAAACAGTACTAAAAATTGCTCTTGTATAAACTTAAGACATTTGATAGAATAACAGACAGTTGATAGAATAACAGATCTTGCTTTAGCATGCATTTTTTCTAAAGGTTACAACATCTGAAACTTAATGTCTGTCATTATTTAGTGACTTCATTCCTAAATGATTTGCCAGAAAACCACAAATTTTATGAGAAACAAACCAAAAATAAGAAGCAAAAATCTATTAATTCTGCAAAAATCTGGACAATTGAGAGGTATAGTTTACCCGGGGCTGTCTTGAGTTTGCTGACCTTCCCCCCTCACAAAATCATGGTTGAATGGAGCCTCTCCCCTGCAGCCATTCCAGTGCCCCATTCCTTGGTTATTTCGCCCCATTTACCATAAACACAAATGTGCATATGGCTTTAATTCTGCAATGATTTGGATTTCATTTGAAAGTTTTATTTTGCATTTTACACCACAAACACTAATAAATATCTGCTAAACAAAGCAATGCAGTCTCACAATGAAAATAGACTTGGCAATAAAACTCCTCTGCCCTTGAAACTCGCATTCATTGAAACAGCATTGAAACCCATATTCGAAGAAAATACATTTTGTCAGTGGCAGATAAAAATTAACTTTGGGCTGTTTTAAAATCATAGGCCCCTTGCACATGAAACATACACGTGCTGTTTGATACACCTTCCTGATTGTATTAAATTATATTCCTTGTACAATACAGTACAGTTGATAGAGGGCCTTTTAAATTTATTGTTTTGAACATTTTTCCAGTAAACAATGAAACAAAATGCATGCACCAATAATGACAAAACTGCCAAATTTAGAACACTTCCATCATAAAAGTCTACTCAGATTTCTACAGTCCACCAGTTTCAGTAAATATGCACAATCTCTGAAGTAGTAAAATTCATCTTAATAATTCCACATTAAAGAAATCTGTAACTAATGAAGAGGTTGCTGTTATCAAATAACTTTATATTTCATTGTTTCATCTACAAATAAAGTGCCCATTGCCCTTGAGGAATAAATTGCTTACGTTACATTAAAAAATGATAAGCTAGTAATATTGAAATAGGGAATGGATGGCAAACTGACAACAGGTTGATAGTTACTAGGTATCTTCACCAAAAAGAACTGTAGCATTCACCCCCTTTTACAACACAGTACAGTATCAGAAATGCATCTATCTACTGTGAGAGTAGAACTCACAGCCTTCTGCATCAAAAGCAAGTACACTACCTGTTGTGCTGTTAAAAATACAAGCAGACGCAGCATAAGCAGCAATAATCTTTTGTTACCCTGCAGCTCTCAGCTCCTTGTAAAATCTATTCGACACTCAGCTGTATCTCTGAACTTTGCAGCACAAGAAACCTGGAAAAAGCCAACATTTATTGGGGCATGAGAGACAAAAGACCAAAAGTCAGGGACACATTTTAAACATTGCTTGTATAATGTTGGAAAGTTGCTAGAACAAAATGCCATGTTACCACCAGCCGTATCACTGCCAAGTCTGGAACCCAGGACCCTGTGCAAACCAGTCAGAGCAACATACCGCTATGCCATATCAGCTATTTTGTGAAAAAGAGGAATACTGAAACTTAAATGACTACCATCTAGTGAATTCAGTTCTCACCATAGCTCTCAACCTTACCACAGAAAAACCTGGACGAAGCCAATAATGGGGGAATACAGTCCAAAAAATAGGGACAAATTTCAAATATCCATCTTATAAACTTAGAAAATTGCTAGAATAAAAGGTTTTGTGTTACCATGTACTTTCTGAAGAATATGAAGTCTGAAATTCAAATGCCTTTCATTTTTATTTAACATTTGTTAACCAGGAAAGTCCGACTTGGAACAAAAGCCAATTTTCAGCACAGGCCCAGGGAGAAACACTCGAGACACGTCTTTGTAAGATGAGAGGACATGCCGACTCCACACAGAAGGCATTCCAGCCAAGAATCAAACCAAAGAAGCTGTAGCTGTCAGGCAACAATGCTACCACTGCACCACTGACTGCGTAAGGAAACAAAAATGCAGAAACCACAGATTTTAAGAGGAACAGAACAGAACAAATATGAGGCAAAAATCTGTACTAAGATGGGAGGACATGCAGACTCCACACAGAAAGCACTCCAGCCAAGAATCAAACCAGAGAAACTGTAACTATCAGGCAACAATGCTACCCCTGCACCACTGACTGCACCACTAACTGACAAACAAAAATATAGAATCCACAGATTTTATGAGGAACAGAACAAAACAAATATAAGGCAAAAATCTGCAAATTTGTACAAATGGTAGTGGGTAGGGAATTTAGGCCCTTGCCACCTGCATACAAGGTACAGGGTTCAAGCCTGAGGTATTCCCTAAAACACCACCATGAGTTCTCTCTAGCCACCAGTATATAGCAACTAGGGCATTTCACACACGCACACTAGTAGCTCATCTTCATCTCTTTCCTGCCAATGAGTCTGACCATAACACATCCATTGAGCCAAGAAATTCAGTCCTCTACGATATCCATTGAACCCTGTACTGTAGACAACAAATTGCGCTAATGAAGTCCTGTGTATGTTAGCTGCAGCACTCGTTAAATGTGATTGGTACAGTGCACCTCTTTAGCTGCTGTGCTAGTTAAATGTACTTTGATTGGTCCAGCCTGCTGCTGCTGCAGTCCGGAGTGCCTCCATTCTGTGACATCACCATGCACAGACTGCTGGGCATCTGCAGGCAGAGATGCCTTTTCTCCTATCTAGACTGCTGAGAAAGCAGTCTGAGAGTGCTTCTGTGCATGTGCGCATGCTCGGAGTACTTCTGGGAATTGTGGCGATCGTAACATGTTTTCTTTACTTTGTTTTTGTGTTTCTTTACTTTTACTTTTTTGTTTTCCAGGTGGGAGGGCTGCAGTCCTGTAGTCCTATAGCATGAGCCACCCCTGTCTAACTCCAAAATGTCTGTGTTTTAGATAATTCTCTTTTCTCTGAGGGACACCAGTGTCAGAGTTATCATAGAAAAATAATGTTGTTTTGGGGGGGTGCAGCCACTGTTTATTGTATCAAAACAATTCTCTTTTCTTTCAGGTTCAGCAATCTTGAAGAAATTATATAACCCCGAAAATATACTCCCCCACAAATACACACATGTATACACTCGTATGCATGTATACACAAACACACACACACTCACAGTGCTTTTAATATTTGACAGTGACTTTTGCTTGTCACTGTTGTTTTCCTAGAATAGCTCTTGTTTTTTGTGTTTTCAGAACTTCCGCTATTGGGTCTCAAATTTCCAAAAGACATCAATTCTTGATAACTTATCTCATTTTATTCAGATATATGCGATTCTTATAATAGCACTTACTCAACCTTCTAAATTACTTCTCTTGACAGGACCATGATACATATTTGTATTTCAGACATAGTTTTTCATCAAAATATTCATTTTCCTACCAACAGGGGTACAATCCACAAAGTAAAATATAGCTTTCAACAAACAAAGCTTCAGTAGAAATGTTAATCCCATCCTTGAAGAAGCACAATTGTTTATGAGTGAAATATTCACCAAAAATCTGTCTACAAAAAAAAAACTGACTCACAGTGTTGAAAAAATAACTTGCCTTGCTCAGATGTCAACAGAAAATGATGCTCCACATCTCCAAAGGCAAACACATCTAAATACTGGAATGCCAACCATAACAACAGATGATACCATGCATGGCCTGCCTCCCTACTATTTATTTATTTATTTATTTATTTCCAGTTTGAACATCACTTTGCACAAATAATTGTCACATTCATCTTCTGACTAGTAAAGTCAGAGATATAATAGACTAGATGGGGTAAAAGGAAAACACATTCTTCATTCTGATCTAATGCTTCTCAAATGCTTAATTGTAACTTTCAACTTTAAATTATTAAACCCATACCCAAATGTGTCAAATGAGGTATAGAAAAATGCATCTCCCTTCTTTGAGAAATGTAGATTGTGGGCCCAATTACAAAAGACTTGATCTCAGTGAAAGTGACCACTTTCACTGAGAGCAGGTCTTTTGTAATCTGGACACTGGTGTATGCCTGTTTATAGATAGGCCTTGCACCAGTGTAACTCACCTACTCTGATAGCAAGTCTTTCAGAACCAGGGCAGACTTACACTGAGTACAACTTTTTTTGGAATCTGGTTGTTTATGTTTTCTCAAAATATATTGGTTTCAATAAAATCATCGCGGAAAATGCCCACATGTCTAGAGTCCAAACCTATTAAGCCTTGATTCCCCTTTTCCTTATTTGACACTTGTTACTTGTAACATATAGATAGAACTGAAAGCTCATTCATAGGTTCATAGGTGTTTACTAGGCTAATGACCACAAGGGTATTTTTAAACCTAGCTATGCATCCCAAATCTCTGACAAGTTCTGATACCCTTGATTAGAATAAGCATGGGCCTGGGAGATGAACCATTTACAGGTTACCTTTGTCTATTAGAGACATAGGTGCCAAACTAGGGATGAATTATCCAATTTCTAAGTTGCACATGAATTGGTTTAGGGAAGAACTCTACTTCACATGGATAGGGAGCCTGTTTCATAGATGCAGTAGTCTCTGGGATACATACATATATATATATATATATATATATATATATATATATATATATATATATATATCTCCAGCAGGTCCTATTTATATCACAAGCAAGGTTTAAGTCTTTAGAGTGGGCAATTCTGGTGCTGTTTGTTTTGTGGATATGCAGGAGTTCCATCAGAGTGGGGTCTGACAATGCCATGAATGTCAAGCATAGATTTCCCCTCAAAAGCCTGTAGGAGACAGAATGCAGAGATAGGCCCTTGAGGCAGTCTCCATAGGACATTTTACTTATGCCCTGTAATCTTTTAGTGAGGAACCTCTGTGGACGTTCCAATTGTTGCATATGCCTGGTTCAGTACATACCAAAGGGGAATTGTACTCAATGATAGGTCTGATGAATGCCAAATACAGTGGAACAATGACTTCCTTGGCCTTAGATGCTATACCTTTGTTTAGAGGTTACACAACATAGAATGATTTCCTCACCACTGCAGACACATGATGGTCAAAGGTTAGATTACTATATGTGTGTCCCTAAGTCTCTGGCTACTGGGTCAGCTCTAAGAGGTGGGTTGTCAATATGATAGTTATCAGGGATGGATGACTTCCCAAATGATGCTATTATGCATTTACTGGCATTTCGTTTTTGTCCATGGTTCGGACACCAGTTGTTTGTCTCCGTCAGCCCCTCCTGGAGAAAATTTGTGTCAGTGTGAGATTCAATGACAGCTCCTAATTTGCAATCATCTGCAAATTTAGTCAGCCAGAGAACACTGACATTGGCCTTGACTTCTGAGAAGTAAATGCCAAACAGGAGTGTACCAAGGAATGATCCCTGTGGGACTCCACTTGTGATCGGCCTCCTTGTAGAGGTGGATTCCCAATCCTAACTTCCTGGGTCCTGTCTGTGAGCCAGTTGACTTTCCAGCGGGTGACATACAGGTTTGTATAAAACAAAAACTACCTGATGTGCAAGAATGAGACTAGCACGATAAAGGTTAAGCTGATTTTACTTCCACATACACTTCTCGTTTGATACTGTGGCCAAACTTCTTCAGACAACAAGAAAATGCAATAAACATTTCATTTGAAATATCTTTTAAAAATCACGTTATTCACTTCCATGTCACAGGAAAGTACTGCACAAACAATTACTTACATCATATATCCCCGTCCCATACCTTCATTCAATTAAATACATCAGCAAGTTAATAAATGTGCAAGAACTTAAATATACAGCAAACAGGTTTAGCAAAACCACAGCAATATGAGCTCATTGTACCAACAGTGTACAGTGATAAGTCCCTAGTACTAATCAATCAAACACTCCTACCAAAACAAGCTGGCAGTCAATAAATAAACAACTGTAGAGCTCTAAATTTGTTGGCTCTAGTCTTATCCATGCTCGTTAAGTTCAAGTCACAGCCTCCAAACTACGTTCAAAAACCCTTTCAACTAAGAAATAAAATATTCAAACTACATAAGTTAACTAGATTAAAAAAATGGCTGACATAACTGCCTACATAAAGTCTGTAAATGAAGCAGATAAAGCATAACTTTAGATTTAAATCAAGCCACATTGGTATATCTGGCATTTCATCTACTCACGACAAACCCATGATACAACTCCATAAAATGGAAGTGTTCCCTGTACTGGCTCATACATCCATACGTCTTAAGGTGATAGACTAAACCTTATACTGTGAATTATCACAGTTAGAGCAGAGCACTATGGTATGCTGAATACTAAAAATTAATATAATATAATATACGCTACAGCAACTGAGGGCTTTATCATCATTTAAATGTTTCAGCCAAATCCCATTCGCTGATATAAAATCTATAAGCCCGAAACATAACAAACTTCAAAGCTGGAAACTACGGTCACCAAATAAGAAACACAAATACTTCCTAAACTATTTAACTCATACATATACCCAGGAATAGCAGTTTGGACTATTAAAGTACAATAAAATTAACATTTGGAATAGAGATATTCAATATAACTATAAGCCTGTGGTAAAATGTAAACGGCAATGCGCTACTAATGACTTGCTTTAGAGTCCCAGTAAAAGTGCTTACCCTTTCTATTACTAGACCCAAAGTTTAGAATTTAGAGCATTTATTAAGGGGTCATACTCATCGTCAGTGCAGATCCACTAAGGGATAGCTGAATGTCACAGCTTCACATAATCTATGATACCCGGGCTACATATACTGATGGCACTCAGATTGAATATCAGATGGGCATATAAAAATATAATAATATGTCCATATATTTCTATAAGCAAATCTGGGTCCATTTACCACTAAGCAATAGTCCAATGTCACAACGAAACAAGATTTATGGTACTTGGGCTACACTGGGCTGATGGTACTTAGATCCTGAAATCGATGAGCATACTATCTAAAGATTAAAACATTAAATAATTAAATAACATGCCCATAGTTTCTAGATGATAGTCCGGATCTATTTACCCACTCCACATTTATCTTGCGAAACTCTTCCATTTCAAAATGCATTTGATTGAGCAATAATCATTAAGGTCGGGGTACTTGTATACGTTCAGTTTAATGTGCCAGAGTAGTTCTAGTTTTTCCAATCTTAAACTTTCTGGACCACCCCCCAATATTATATGGGACATGGTCTATCACCTCATGAGTTTGTCAACAATGCCAGAGTGGGCTATTGTGTCAAAATCCCTTAGCTAGGTTAAAGTAGGCAGTGTGAACAATTTAGCCCTCATCCATTACTTTGATGACCTTCTCAAAGAAGTACACTAGGTTTAGTAGGTATGATCTGCCCTTGACCAAACCAAACTGGGTTGGGTCCAATGTCTGGAGGTTTACTATATCTCTTTTGATTATCTCCACAATAATTCTTTCCATGGCTTTACATATAATACTAGTGAGACTTATGGGTCTGTAGTTTCCAGGGTCTGTAGATGGCCCACCTTTGTGCAGAGGGATGACTATTGCCTTTCTCCATTCATGAGGAACAAAACCTGTTTGGAGGATACTGTTAAATAGTAATTCCAGAGCCCTAATAGGTCATGTTTCATGCTATTTAGAAGACATCCTGGGATATTATCTGGGCCCATTGATGCAGCAGTGTTCTTGGTCTTAGAGAGAACATTAAGGACCTGTTCCCTAGTGATAGCAGGGGACTTATATTTGATGATATTTCCTGAGGGAAGGTTGAGGGGGAGAGAGGGGAAAGATGGAGCTGAATTTATCAGCCAGGAGGTTTGCTATGTCTTCTGGCTCAGTATAGGTCGCTCCATTTACAATGAGCTCTGCACATAACTGTGTATTGCCTTTGAGGTTGCTGACATAGCTAAAGAATGCTTTGTGGTTGTCTTTGGTCCGGGAGGCCAAACTTACCTCAGATTTGGCTTTGGTAGACTTTATTTGTCCTCTGAGTTGTTTGTTTAGTTTAATGAGAGTGCTTTTATCCTGCTGGGTGCTGCACCTCCTAATTTTTGCCGTGATTTTCTTCCTCCTGTTATACAGCCTATTGATTTTGTGATTCCTCCAGGGTGGCTTGTTTTTTGAGTTATTTCTGTACTTCTTCCTGGTGGGTACAGCTGCTTCTATGCAGCTATTAACATGCGTGTACAGGGTTTCTTTGAGCAGTTCTGGATAGGCAGTAGTGTTCTTAGGGTTTATGGGGGCTTGACATTTTGCCAGGTTCTCACTTAATAGCAGGAGGTTAGCCTTAGTATAGTTCCTGAATATTCCAGGTTTAGCTGGAGTCCAGGTTTTATTTTTGTGTCAAAGAAGACCATTATGTAGTCTGACCTTACCAGAGAAGGTATTACAGTAGGGGGTATGCAGCACTGTTCCATATTAGTGAGGACCACATCCAGTATGGTTTTACCCCTGGTTGGTGTATTGACTATCTGGTCCAGGGAGTTTGTGTTTACAAAATTCAGGAATCTCTGTGCATGTACATTTGGTGCCTTATAGGATTCCCAGTTAATAGTGAGTAATTAAAGTCACCCATGAATATGGTATTGGGTTGGATGGTTAGTGTTTCTAATAAGTTTAAATACATGGTATGGGTTTCCTGGGTGATAGAGGGGGACCTATAGCTTGCAAGGAAATGGTATTAAATTTTACCTATGGTGATTTGAACATGGAGCAGCTCAAGTGCGTTGTCCTGTTTGATCAGCCTTGAAGTATATTTATTTTTTATGTAAATAGAGACACCTCCACCTTTAGTCCCTGCCTGTGAAGAAGCTGGCCTAAATGTGTGGAAGGCATTATAAACTTGCGCTCTCCACAGCTTTAAATGATGTCTCAGTGACTGCACAGATGACAGCATTCTCTATGGTAAAGAGAGCTTCTAGGGAGTGCAGTTTTTTGTTTACACTGCTAGCATTGAGCAGTAATACCTTTAGATTTTCTTGGTTTGGATTTGCTATGTCAGAATTACTTTCAGTTTGACATTGCTTAAAAAAGGCACTACGTGGGAAGACAATGCTTTAGCTAATATTCGAAAGCCTAGATGGGAGAGGTGGCAAAGCAGCTTGGTCTGTTGACCATCTCCTCCCATGCTGACAAATATTGCACCCCCTTTGAATGACTCAAGAAACTAAGCCAATTATTAAAGTCAATCATATTTTGTTCATATTGTGACATCATCCTTGGAGAAGGTAAAATGCTGCTCAGTGCTATGCTTATGCCAGCCTGAGACACATATTTCGAGAGCTCCATGATGTCTCTCTTCAGGTGTACTTCAGTTGACCTAACTTCCATTTGCCTGACATTCATTTGACTGAGACCAAATCACCTAAACTTCACTTCACCTAAAACTCATGTCACTGACAATGAGTACTAGCAGTGTGTAGAGCACTGTAAGGCAAGTAAAAGGTATATGTCCTTTTCCCCACTGTAGTGCGACCCTGGAGTTAGAATATATAGTTGGGGGTGTGGGGGGTGTAGCCCCCCACCTAGTTTGATTTTATATGTTCTGGTTTGCTTTTGTATTGTTCAGTGAAACCAAAGTATGTGGGGGGCTACGCCCCCACACCCCCCTAACTATATATTCTAACTCCAGGGTCGCTCTACACACTGCCAGCAGTCACTGTCAGTGAAATGAGTTTTAGTTCAATTGAAATTTAGGTGAAGTGAAGTTTAGGTGATTTGGTCTCAGTGAAATGAATTTCAGGCAAATGGAAGTTAGGTCAACTGAAATAGATCCCTCTCTTCATATAGTCTAGGAAGGTATTTCTCAGGTCATTTACTTCCACATGGATTATGACGGAGTCATATTGTTAACTGTGGTCAAATGACCTGCGTGCCTGTGTAATGTGACATATCCTAGCCCCTGATAAGCAGTTGAAAGTGACTTTATCCTTACTCAGCCTGGTGAGAGGAACATCATTTTACTCATGATGGAGTCTACAATGATTAGAATGTTGGATTGTATGGTGGCTTGTCTTATGGGCTTAGAAGTAGAGGCTCTATGAGATGTAGCTATGTGTTTAAGTGGGTGCGACAAAAAGAAGTAAAAAAGCTGTACGTGAGAATTATGAAAAATCCTACAGTAATCTGCAAAGCAAAGTCGAAAACTGA
This sequence comes from Protopterus annectens, assembly GCF_019279795.1. Taxonomy (NCBI): domain Eukaryota; kingdom Metazoa; phylum Chordata; order Ceratodontiformes; family Protopteridae; genus Protopterus; species Protopterus annectens. The sequence continues at coordinate 47,332,090 of NC_056727.1, read as the reverse complement.
ATTAGAGTCCATTGTGTATGTTCGTTTGCTGCATTAGCATTCTGCAAAGCAAGTAGCTTGGAAGAACTTTGCAGATATATGGGAAAATACTTCACATCCCTTGGACCTTTTTTTTTCTTTTTGCAAATACTGCCTCTGAGCTGTACTGTTTTGTTACCGTATAAAACTCTGCTGAGTTAAGTTTAACTCATTAATATGCTGAGTAATGATAAGTCGAAAAGCAGGGCCAGCAGACAAGCTGGTCTAGACGGCTCTGAGTAGTGCAAATTTTCTGTTAGAAATTCTGCAATTTGTACAAAGAGCACACAGCAATGATACAACACTTTTCTTTGGTGGAGCTATCTCATCTTATTATGAAGAACATTACCTCCATATTCTACATGCAGATTTTTCCATGACAGCATGAAACTGGTGTTGATTTATTACCCTTACAAGATGAAGTTAATAATTGCTAATGATTCCAATCTCAGATATATGTTTATTTATCCTTTATTGACTAGGTTAGTCCCACTAAGCTAGCAGCCTCTTTTCAGGGGAGTTGGCATTTATACTATTAACAGAATTTGGCCAAGGTATTAGGACATTCCCATACTCTTTTAAATAGGTGCCATGTAGTATTTTACATCTACCAGATCCACCACCAACTCAAGCAGGTGGGGCCTCAGTTTAACATCACATCCAAAGGACAACACAGGAGTGAGAACACTCTTATGCTGCGCAGTAGTGCCAGCAATCTATCTACCTGCTATGGGAATTGAACCTACTGCCTTCTGTACCACAGACCAGTGTGCGTCCTGTTGCACTGACACAGTTCTTTTGTGTTCAAAGATTCCCAGTGAATACTGCACTGAAATTATACAAATTTTCCAAATTCTAGATCTTTTTATCAGTCCATTGACCCCTGCATATAAACCAATTTTAGTAAGAGCAACAACTATTGTTGTACAACCTAATTTTGATTAAGATCAGCTTGCTTTCTGGGAAGAAAATGTCTATGGCTATTGCTAAGCTGTCTTATAACTTTCATTTATCTAAAGAAAGCAGCAGTGTCAGGATCTCCATTTGTGTATGTTTCTTTTCTTTTTTTTTCCTTTTATTTTATTCTGAAATGCAGACCAACAGCTGAAAAATTGTTACTTGTGGATTCATCCTTATCTAGGAAGAAAAACAAAACAATCACATGCATGCAAATCAGAAGTAAATCATCTCCAGTGCTTTCGGAGTATCTGGCAAAAGTGATTGGTACCAGCTGAACCTCTTCAATAATAGATAGTTATTTATGAACAGCTGTACTTATGCTCAGAGTGCTTAGGAGTATAGAGACTACTAACAGAAGCCTATAAGTACTCCTCAACATACAACCCATCAGTGAAAGGCTTCTTGTTTCAACAGACAACGTGACTAGTTCAGAGTGAACTTGCAGTTTCTCAAATTAACCATTTCATTGGAACTCCAAAATATGCTGCTCATGTTTTAGTTGTCATTTCAGGCATTGTAGGCATTTCTATTGACCATTCTGTACCGGAAAATCTTTGAAGTGATTTTAATGCCTTTTGTAGTAATATCAGTTTAAACTGCAAGGTTTCATTACTGAAATACAGTCCTTGCACAGTAAACACACAGCTTTACTCTTCTGCCAAATAAATAAATACTTTCCCAGTCATCAGAGAAAGCACTAATTTTCTCTTTTACTTATCTCCATGTTTTCATCATTTGTCCTCATTAGAATCACCAGCGATAAGCACATCTTCATACTTAAAGTCACTAAAGGTGTAATATCTGACACTAACTATTAACAAACTCACTAACTTCAGAAAGTAATATACCGCAAATAGTAAACAGGGCAGTTAAAAGAAGAGCTCTGCATTAATGTGAATCCCTACTGGCACTTTTTCTTTTTGCAATGTAGCACTTTCCAGGCAAAACTTTTTTTGAACTCATAGCATCAGTTTCTGCAAAGCACAACATATAAATGCTATCTTCTGCTGTTAGCTCCAGTCTGTATAATCTGTATTACCATCCTTACCTGCCGAAGACTTTCTTACTCACCTTCTGCACAGGGGTCATTGCTGCAGTACAAGGAATCAGCCAAAAGTCAGATCATTAATAAAAACTCCCTGCTGTCTTCACTGGTCTCTGAACACTTCATTAATGCTCTGCTGATTGAGGATCACTGCTGCAGTCCATCTCTTCATTTCAGTGAGGTTATCAGTACCAAAGTTCACTCCAGTGATAGCTGGCCATCTGCTTTATAACTTAACCACTCTGCTGCTCTGGAACCACAGGTGCTGCACAAGGGATCATTCCAGCAAAGCAGTCAATACTGATTTATCCTTAATATGTTCCAGATTGCTGCTCTTTCACAGAAAACTTAGATGCACAAATTTGCTTTAACTTTTAACATGCTCTTTCACTTTTGCTTATCACAGAAAATGCCATACATTAGCATGACCCTGGGACTACAGAAAGCAGCTTACTCAAAACAAAAAAAAAAAGTTTAACTTTGCTTTTTTAGCAATTTTTTAAAGAATAAAGTTAGAAACTCATTTTTATTTGGGTGAAGTGAGTCACTTTGAAATTTCAGTAGGCTGCATGCAACCTGCATCTTATACTCCGCTAATTCGTGAAACAAGGAAAGTTTTACTTTTTTCTAATTCTGTTCATCCATCCATAACCCCTTTCCCATTCTTGTATATGGGCCATATACTATGTGTGAATTACTATGATGCTATTTACTCTTTAAAACAAGGTCACTGTTGCTTATAGGTGTGGAAAATAAGTTTACTTTTTTTCGCTAATGGTGTATTACTTGAAGGATGCAATGAATGAAGATCACATGTCCCAGGCGTGACATGGGACACTATTATTTTGCAAAGCAACAAACAACTATTATTCTCAGTGATAAGCTTGAATTTTGTCATTTATTTCATGAATTCATTGCTGTTTCAGGTTTTAGATGGGACAGCACACATTGCTGACCCATGGGAATGATTAGAAGGGCACATGGCTCATCAATGGTATGTGACATATCATAGACAAACATCAATTAGTGGTAGAGAACTTTCTATTTGAAATAAAACCACTATTAGATTTTTTTAATTTTAATAGCAAACAGCATGTAGCATATGACACAGACTGAAAGACTTCTGTAGAAAGTATGGTGACAGTGTCATTCTAGAAAATCACACCAGACACACACACACACACACACACACACACACACACACACACACACACACACACACACACACGCACACACACACGTACAATGTGCGTGTTCATGTACGTACAGATGTATGTGTATGTGTGTGTGTGCCCAGATGCGTGCGTGTGTATTTTGTGTTGATCTTTGTATGTATGTTTATATATATATATATATATATATATATATATATATATATATATATATATATATATATATATATATATAAACATGACATTAGAAAGTGTAACAGTGTCCAAAATCACACTGAGGTAACCCACGAAATACAGGACACTGCTCCGGTACAATAAAGGCTCTCCGGGTAGTCTGATAAAAACTATTTATTTAGGAAAGCTCAAAAAGTGTTTAAATGCAAGATCTGAATGCAGTAGGAGCTTCTGGATACGGAATCCATGTGTTCCCAGATGTCCAGCAAGATAAATCACTCTGCAGGATACACCACAAGTGAAAGGGGTTCATCACTCCCTGCAGCAAGTTTTTAACACCTTACAGGTGTGAGAAGGTCTGAATCTCTGTGTCTTGAGTCTAGCTAGGTAAATGAGTGTCAAAAGAATACATTGTACAGGGAACACTGCTGTTTATAAAATCCATAGCAAAGTGTTAAACACTGAATAGATCTTGAGTAGTGAAAGATGAACTGCTCAACTATCATTGTCATCAAGCCCCTTTTCCACATTTTACATAGGGTTGGGGTGTCACACTGAATTAATTTGTATACCTGCCACTAGATTCACAGTTCAGACAAACTCTCTTAGTAACAACATTTTGCATTTCTAAGGCAGGTTCATATAGGATGCAACTGCAGTTACAGCCATGTCATGCTGATCAAATGCCAGAATGTATTACTGCCAAGAATAATGTATTATTGATTGATTCCAGCAGTACTAGACAAAGGCATCAGACCCTCGGCACTAAATTTCTAACCATGCTGTGTGAATAGCATACATGACTGACTGTCCAAATTATATTACTTAGTTTCAAGTTTTTCCAAAAATAACACCTAAAGATAGGAACTTCATTTCCATCACCTAATACTAGTCATGGGAGGGGCAGAAGAGATGTTTGAACACATGTAAGAAATAGTGCATAGTGTAATTTGCTTCAGCTTGCTTCCAAGAGCAGACAATAGCAGAAATGTCTTCAATAACCACCGTTACACCACTACACTTCCCATAACAATGCAGTTCATTTTGTTGGAAACAACAACTCTAAAAAGTTACAATGTCCTCTAAAAATATGCCTGCACTGTAGAAAGAGAGAGAGAGAGAGTACAGCTGACTAACATAATGCAACACATTGAATCCACAGTATAGTATTTTATCTTAATTCCAACTATAACACACAAAGATTGCAATTGTTCCACCACCCTCTACAAAAAAAAATGGAACAGCAGCACTATCTGACTTAACGATGCAGCAGAAATTACTGTCAATAGTTACATATTCATCTTCTTCCAGCAATAACAAAAAAATTGCAGTCCACCACCTCTAGTATTCAGCATTCAACACAACAGAAATGCTTTTTACCAAATAAATGAAACATTGTTCATTGTAATGTATATCAGTTTTGTTCTAACAGTAATGCTTAATTGATGCTATATCTTCAAACTAAAATTGTAGTGGGTAGAGAAACCTCAGGATTCAGCAAGCTCTGCATGGCATGCAGGAATAGTGCAGGAGCTGCTGGAGGGACTATAGCCAGCGTGCGATCCAGGAATAAGCTCCTAGGATGTGCATGAACCCTCCTACACTATTCCTGAATGGACACAGCTCCTGTATGCAAATTACCCCATTTGCAGGTGAAAACCATGCAAATGAGGTGAATTTGTGATCCAGGAAGCTGGCAGCCGGTCATGCAGGACTAGTGTAGTCTGCAGAAATGTAATCGGTTAGTAACCAAGTTCATTTCTGCAATCTACAAAATGGAAAACCCAAAAAATGGACCAGCACAACGATAATGCAGGCAAAAGTATTTATTATAAACTGAATGCCATGAAACAAAATAAATAGTGAGCAAACCGGTTTCGGCTGAGAAAACAGCCTTCTTCAATGCTGAAACAAAGTTGAGTAATTAGTTAAACAGCTTGAAACATCCTGGTCTTTTATATATACTCATTTAAAGAGATATTGCCAAAAAAACTTTGTGGATTGTATATGATGAACACATCTCATAAAAAATTATAAAAAAGAAATAATAAAAATAAAGATGAAGAGATGAAGAAATAATTATAAAAAAGTTATGAAAAAACATTGCATAAAAACATTGCATGAAAAACATTGCATGAAAAACATAGCATGAAAATACTATTTCTATGACCAGTTCAGATTGGATCATTTACTTAGCTACATGCACCTGTTCATCATTTTATGTTGGTCAAACATCCAGACCATTTAAACTGAGGATCAGTGAACACCTCAGTGCCATTAGAAACCACCGTCTGTCCAATGCTCTTTACAAACATACTATTCAACATCCCACAGCTGTCTTTAAATTTACTATCATTGACAAAATTCAAATGCATAGAAATTACAAAGCAGGTTGGCACAACAAACTTAATAATATGGAAACTATGTGGATAACCAGGCTAGGGGCTTTGTTCAAACCTGGATTAAATGAGATGGTATAATTGTTAACCTGCTTTTTCATGCTATGTTTTTCATGCAATGTTTTTATGCAATGTTTTTTCATAACTTTTTTATAATTATTTCTTCATCTCTTCATCTTTATTTTTATTATTTCTTTTTTATAATTTTTATGAGATGGGTTCATCATAAACAATCCACAAAGTTTTTTTGGCAATATCTCTTTAAATGAGTATATATAAAAGACCAGGATGTTTCAAGCTGTTTAACTAATTACTCAACTTTTTTTCAGCACTGAAGAAGGCTGTTTTCTCAGCCGAAACCAGTTTGCTCACTATTTATTTTGTTTCATGGCATTCAGTTTATAATAAATACTTTTGCCTTCATTATCGTTGTGCTGGTCCGTTTTTTGGTTTTTCGTAGGATTGGTTTGGACCTTTGCACTCTGTCCCACATGTGTGCTCTTTGGTTTATTCTACAAAATGGAGCCATGACAGCTCCAAATAAAGGGTGTATATAATGTGGAAAGCATGCCAATGGCCAGATATATGGCCATTGGCATGGAAAACAGTTGCAAAAATAAAAAAAAATTAACTTTTATTTTTTTAGCTGAGTTTGGCTGTTTAAGAATAGGGCAGCAGTGCGCAAACGGGATTGGGCCAAAAATAAAAAAAAAAAAAAAACTTGAAATAAACATTCTATCCAAAATCACAATTTTGCCATTATATTCAATGGAAGGCAGAAGACAACATGGCCAGTGAATAGTGGTTGCTAAGGGGGAAGGCTCAGTGTCAGACTTGTAACTAGGCATTAACAGGCAATCCTATGCAAATAAGGTGAAGGATACTGAATCCTACATCCCCCCTCATGGCTCGTGTTAGAGCAGGAAGTCCATGGTGCAAGCCTAAGAGCTAGCTGACATCATAGAGGGGTGTGTAGGGCATACTGCAAGCTTATTGGAGCACTGTGGCTTGGGTTTGCCCACAGCTTAGCAAAGCTAAGCAAGGGGGTATGTCTGGGGCTGCCTAGCACTCTTTACATTGCCTAAATGGGTGTGTGCAGCGCACACCGTGTTTTAATGGGAAAAAAAGTAAACCAGGAAATAGCAGCTCAGTGCACATCTGAGCACTGTGTTTGCACAGTATGCCCCTGGGCTTGAACAGAAAGGCAGTAGGAAGGTAATCAAAGGGAGCTAGCATAACTAGCAGGTGAAATGCATCAGAATCAGCCAATTACACAGCCAGCAGCCCAGCCCAGCCCACCACACCACTATAAACTATGCAAACACCTTTCCCTCTGGTTTTTCCCACAAACTCTACACCACCGGTGTACACAACTGGGGAAATTTTAGCAAACAAAAGCAACAAAATGATAGGGGCTGCAGCAGCTATCATAAATCAACTAGTGGAAGAGGCTGAGGGTGGTGAGGATGAAAATGCTGATGACCAACCCACAGTGAGGAGAAGGAGAGGAGTGTACATACCCAAAGGAACCTACCAGAGGCTGCATGAGCTGGAGATAGTGGTGCGCTATAGGGTGGACAGAGACCTCCTACAGATAATTGTTGAGCTGAGCCGGCCACACCTCACACACAGAGCCAACAGAGGGGAACTCATCCCAGTGGATATCAAGGTATGTGTAGGCCTAAGAATACTAGCCACAGGTACCTTCCAAAGGCCAACTGGGGATATCATGGTGATCTCACAGGCATTAGCATCCCAGGTACTGCACCAGTTCCTGGATGCTATGTCAGCACATGCCGGTGAGCAGGTATATTTCCACAACAGCCGTGAGGCGTTGACCAGCAATATGTGTCTCTTCCACCAAATAGCAAAATACCCCAAGGTAGAGGGGGCTATAGACTGCATGCACATATGCATCAAAGTACCACCCGGTGAGCGGGGTAGGGTCTACATCAACTGCAAGGGCTTCACCTCCATCAACTGCCAGGTCATGTGTGAAGCCCAGGGCATTATAATGAATGTGTGGGCTGGCTGCCCTGGAAGCTATCACGACTCCCACATCTGGCATATGATGCAGCTGTACCAGTGATTTGCCAAACGGAGCATCTCTTATGGCCACCTAATGCACCGGAGCCATGGCTGATGACACCAATCAGAAATGCACACACACCTGAACAAGAACTCCATAATGAGGCACACGCACAGACCAGAATCATAATAGAGCATATGTTTGGGATGCTTAAGTCATGGTTCCAGTGCCTGGACACATCTGGTGGAGCCTTGCAGTACTCACTAGCTACATGTACCTAAATGTCATCGTATGTGCCATGCTACACGATATGATCCTGCAGAAACAGCTGCAGCAGGAACAGCACAGGGCAGGGCCACACAGCCCCCCCACCATTGCCAAGGCCTGCAAAGGCACAAAGTGACTCAGAGGAGGAACAACCTGAGCCGTCCCCAGTAGGCAGAAGGAGCCATGCCCAGTATGCCCAGGCCATGGCAAAGAGGCAATGCATAGCACATACACTGACATGGTAAGAACCCAGGGAATGACACCTCTCTCTGACTTGCACATACAGTAAAAGGGATGCCAAACATGACACTACCTGTGCTTAACCATGTATAGGGAGTGCACTATGTGCATCCAACATAGTCAGCCTTCCAGCACCATCCTCAATACTGGTACAGCCACAAGGTAAGTCACTCTCCCTATCAATTGCCAAATGGAGTAATATGTTTTGTTACTTGTATCTATGGTATGGATCTGAGCATGCAGGGGAATCATCTGGCTGAATGAGATGCCAGCAGAGAGTAGACACCTATAGTGGCAGCATGAGATCTGTAACAAATACTGATGTCACCATAGTAACCAGTACTAGACAACATGACAAAACAAACTGCAGAAAATGTGGTGGGTCACATGTGTGTCCAAAGGACACACACATGCTAGTTAGGGAGGCTCACATACACAACAACAGTCTCAGCCAGCAGGACAGGCATAGACAAACACAAACAAAGGCTGTGTTAAGGCCTCTGATTGATGGCTATGGAGAACAACCCCCCTCCAGACCTACATAGACAGACTACAACAAGTCAGGCAGTGGGATGTTAGTTCTGAAAGGAAAGAAGTCAGAAAATGAAATGTAGGTCAATCAAAACTAAGACCTGTAGTACACTGATATGCCTCTAGTCAGCATGATAGGTCAGAATACAGAATGAAATGGAGTACCTGAAATGCCAGTACAGTCATAGGAAATATGTACAAGTGTCAGTTGTGCCCACCCAAATCCTATATAGAACTGTAATAACATGTACGTGTAGGTATAATCACAGTGAAGCACAGATTACCTGAGCTGGCCAAGGTAGCAGGATAGATTGTAGCATGTGTACAATATGCAGGGCTGCGTGTGTTAGGTTGGTGTGTGCTGTATATTGTGTGAGAGTGGTCAGTATGTATGCATGGTGAGGTTTGTTCTGGTGGGCATTGGCCAGTACTGCCAATGACAGGGCCAGGTTCTCACAACTGCAGTGCCAAAAACAATCCTTCCCAGCAAAACACAACCCAGCAGTAAGCTATAGTAAATGTTTGGAAGTAATATGTGTCACCATCTGAAAGATGGACATGGCATGCATGTGGGCCCAGACATACAAGCAGTACACAAGGGGAAGTACCCCAGACAGACAGTGTATAATATGTAACTGTCAACTGGACACACTCTTGGAATTGTACATATAGGTTATCAGCACATTATTTGGGCTTGTAGTAGGGAATACCAATGTCATCTGGCCAAACACTGGCAGACCACAAAGGTCATAGATATGAAGTATTAAGAAACAGCTGATGTCCCTGCACAAGTCAGCATAAGTGAAATGCCCCATGCATATCTGTGAGTCAGATGCAAGTAGTGTCCATAGCACACATGCACCCAGCTCACCCCACCATCACCTACAGGTACCTCTCCGGTCTCATTCCTGCTGTTAGGAATGAGTACAATATGACCCCCACCTCTGTATGGCAATAGCCAAAGAATGCAGCATGTAGAACAGGTGTCCCATGCAGGTGTGTCCCTAGCTGTAAGCAGCACCCTGCCAGCATCCACACCACTGGATCAATAATGACAGAAAGTGTTGGCATTAACACCTTGCACACCTACCCTGTCACCCCCAGGGGAATATAGTGTATTGCAGTCTGGGACTGTAGGACTGACAGAATGCAATGGCCTGCTACAGCTGGCCTGAATCACTACCAAATGGCCTACAGTCCCCTGCCAAAAGCTTGTGTCTCACCCATTCTGCCAATGTATGTTATGTCATGGACTACCAAATAACAACACAGTCCACAGAATCCAAATGCAAGGCCATGTGGACAAATCCCAGTAACATGTCCACCATGTCCTACTGCATGAACTGTGGACCAACACCGAATTACTGCTGGGGTGAGGTGTAAACTATAGGGAACATATCAGATAATGTTTGTATAATGTTTGAAAGAGGATAGAATAATAGGGGGGGGGGTTAGGAGCATGGGCAGCATGGAGTCTGTGAAGTCCAAAATGCAGCTGTGTGCACATACTATCCCTGCCTGCAAACACAGGAATAGGTGGCTACAAATCTGGTCGTAAACCACAATGTGAAGGGCTAATGTCCAGAATTATGATCCCTGCCTCTGGGTAACCTGTGTGAATCTGTACAGCTGTGAGGTATGGCCACAGCAGGATATGGTCATACTGTCAAATCGATGGATGTACAAGCATGGGATCCTCAGCCACCACTGTACCAAGGTGCTGAACCATTTACACAGACCCAGCAGCAAATGTATTTAGCTTCCCCTCCAGAATGGCATGATTGTGCAAGAATATGTAGGCTGCAGACCACAATACTGGACACAGCTGCATTCACCCTGTGTTCCCCAGGATTTCACTGCAAGCAAATATGTATACCTGACAGTACTTGATGACATAAAACATCACAGTGTAAAACAGTACATATGTTTGAATATCTCTGCTAACACCAAGACCATGTAGCAGAAATAGCACAGGCACAATTACCTACAGTAACCCACTATCCTTTGCCCATTTTGACCCCATATTTTCAACCGATGTACAGATATCCCACAGAAACAGGTTGCTAGCTGTAGGTGTAGAACACAGAAGCCTGCACTGGAGTACAGTCTACCTGGAATGGATTCACACATTCAATACAGAAGGTCATAGTGGGCATGCTCCCACACTTAGAGAAATGAAGGCCATGTCTGACAACAAAATGCTGAAAGGTCATACTGGGCATGCTCACACACTTATAAAGCCCATGTATGGCAACAACAGTGGACTATACATATCTGACAGTCACAGATGTTAGTGCACACACTCCTCAGTACACAACAGTCATGCTTTGCACACACATTGGATAGGAATACACACATATATCCAAGGAAAAAGCACTGTAATAGGCCAAAATTGCACATACATAGATGTGTGGAAGAGAGTGACAGACAGTGACAAAGAGCCTTCCATCATGAGGCCTGTCCCATGCAGCACACATCCAATTGGCTATAACCACATGATGTGCAAATGTCAATCACTGTAGACATTTGCCTCCCGTATCCCTCAGCATTATAGTGTCTGTGGTGCTTGTGCTAAGTGTGTAACATGACTGTACAAGTCAGTAGTCATCTAGCAGCTGTATACATGTACCTGTGGAATATAAACCTGTGTGTTGTGTGTCTGCCTCTAGATGAACGGGATATGGCCCATGCACACACATTGCACTCCCCATTAACTGCTTAATGATATAGTATGATGTACTAGTCAAGTAGGAGTTCTAATCCCAGATATGGCAACTGTGTGTTTGTTTGACTGTGGAAGGATCAATGCTTTTGAGGCCATTCACACTCACTACAATTTCAAATGCCTTACTTTGGAAGGGCTACTGATGTCATTAATTTTGAAACACACCTTTAGGGAAAAAATAGCCCAGTAATCTCCATGGCACATCCTATAACTGTGTAATGCTATAGTGTGATATACTAGTTAGGTAGGAGTTCTATTCCCTGACATGGTAAGTGTAAAAGTTTGTGTGTTTGTTTGTTTGTGTAGGGATCAATGCTTTTGAGGCCATTCACACTCACTACAATTTCAAATGCACTACTTTGGCAGGGCTGCTGATGTCATTCACTTTGAAATACACCTTTGTGGAAAGAGTAGCCTTGTAGTCTCTATAGCATGTCCTATAACTGCATAATGCTGTAGTGTAATATACTAGTTATGTAGGAGTTTTAATCCCACACATGGCAATAGTGTGTGTGTTTGTCTGTATAGGGATCAATGCTTTTGAGGCCATTCACACTCACTACAGTTTCAAATGCCCTACTTTGGCAGGGCTGCTGATGTCATTCATTTTGAAATACACCTTTGGGAAAAGAGTAGCCCAGTAATTACAGTGGCACATCCTATAACTGCATAATGCTGTAGTGTGATATACTAGTTAGTTAGGAGTTCTATTCCCTGACATGGTAAGTGTAAAAGTTTGTGTGCTTGTCTCTGTAAGGATCAATGATTTTGAGGCCATTCACACTCACTACAATTTCAAATGCCCTACTTTGGCAAGGCTGCTGATGACATTCACTTTGAAATACACCTTTGGGGAAAGAATTGCCCCATAATCTCCATGGCACATCCTGTAATTGTGTAATGCTGTAGTATGATCTACTAGTCAGGTCAAAGTTATTTTCCCAGACATGGCAACTGTTGAACTTTGTGTGTATGCATTTATATTTGTAGGGATCAATGCTTTTGATTGCATTCATAGTCACTACAACCTCCATTGCCCTGCTTTGGCAAGCCTGCTGATGTCATTCACTTTGAAACGCACCTTTGGGGAAAAGAATAAGCCTATGAACTCCATGGCATGTGCTATAACTGCCTAATGTTGCAGTGTGATATACTTGTTAGGTAGGAGTTTTATTCCCATTCATGGCAACTTTGAAACTGTGTGTGTGTGTGTGTGTGTGTGTGTGTGTGTGTGTGTGTGTGTGTGTGTGTGTGTTTGGTAGCGTGAGTGTAGGGATCAATGTTTTTGTGGTCATTCACAGTCACTAGGCACACCTAAAAATGGAGAACATCGATAACTGTGCAGTAACAGAGACCTGATCCAAGGCTTCAGAGAGGACTTCTGCAATACCAGGTACAGCTCTCACCACAGCTTTTGGCCACCAAACCAGGACCAAAACAATAAAGGTGGGGCAGTGTCCATATTCACTAAGGATACTCACACCACAAGGCCACTTGCCCAGCAGAATGTGTCTGAAATACCCATGATGCAACTAACAGTAGGTGAGACTGCAATCCCAATTGTATAGCTTGCTACAATGCCCCATGATTCCAACTACAGCTTTTGAAACATACTGGGAAATATTAAGATACAAGCAAACACCCTAATACTGGGTGACTTACACTACCCAGCCATTAACTGGGAAAAATACTTGCGTACCAACACATGTGCCCAATGGTTCTTGGAAGTCATAATTCCAAATGCCCTGGATCAAGTAACCCATAGTCACACCAGTGGCTCAAATATAGACCTGGTCATTACCAGTATAGGAAATCAATGCTCCACACCTATGGTCACCCCATTGGTGGTCAGGTCTGCCCATGAGCTAATCACCCTTAAAATCAGCATCCCTCACTCACACCCCAGTAAGGAAACCTCTGTAACACACATCTTCAAAGCCAATGTCATGCTACACGTCAGACGTGACTAACATCATGACAACCATGCAGATGGGAACTGAAAGGATGACTGCTGAATCCTACATGAAGGCACTGTATGAGCACATCCACTCATGCATGAATAGAGCCATCCAATATAGACCCAAGATGCTCCCCACCAAGAAAAGGAAGCCAATGTGGTGGCCCCCCTGCCATAAACATACTGTACAACAAAAGGAGGAAACTGTTGCAGAAATGGGGGAATTTCCACGATGCACAATACTCCCTTACCAGCCACAGTAAGAAGCAGAGATCCCTCATAACATCCAGCAAAGCTAGTTACAAACATAATATAGCCAAAAGATGCCAAAGACAACTGCAAGCCGTTCCATAGCTATGTGAGGAATCAAAATGGCAATGCTCAGATCTGCTCTGAGCTACAACAGGATGGTATTAAATATACTGCTCCCAAGGATATTGCCAATATCTTGGCAGATCAATTTGTTGCCAACTCCACCCACTCCTACCCCCAAATGGCCCATCTCAACTAGGAAAGATTGCCAGATTCCAGTAATAATGGCTTCAAAGGTAAAAAACACACTCTCCAGAGCTAAGACAACAGCAGGCATGGGACCAATCAACATCTCGGGCTGTGTATTACATGAGCTACAAAATGAACTGGCACCTCACCTATGTGCCATGTCTAATCGTAGCCACACCTCAGGCTTTGTGCCAACTGTGAGGCGCATAGCTACAGTTATCCCAGTCCACAAGGGGGTATCCACCTAGGATCCCTGGAACTACAGCCCCAGCAGTATGATGTGCCTAATATGCAAGGCCATGGAATGTATTATCATGGAAATTAAAACAAAGACATTGGCAACCTGCAAACACTGGGCCCCAACCAAGTTGGGTTTGTGAAGGGCTGATCATGCTACCTCAAACTGATTGACAACTGTGGGTCCATCTCCAGAGATGTAGACGAGGGTAAGGTGGTTCACAGTCCCTATCTGGACCTCGCCAATGTGTTCGACACCACCCCCCAGTCTAGAATCATAGATAAATGTATCAAGCTGGCCATTAATCCCTATGTCACTTGATGGGCTTCCAACTGCTGTACTGACAGAATCCACACTGTAAATGTAGGTGACACCAACTCCAGCCATAGACAAATGACAGTTGGAGTACCTTAGGGTTCAGTTTTGGCACTGCCCTTGTTTGGCATCTACTGCTCTGAAGTACTGTCCAACAGTAAGAGACTTTGGCAAACAAAGGTTGTAGATGACTACACACTGGGAGCCAGCATTGAATTCCCACATGATGTGGATATTCTACAGAATGGCCTTGCAGAAATACATGCTTGGTGCCTGAGCCATGGCCTCAAGATCAGTGCCAAAAAGTTTATAGTTATCCCCTTTGGGAAGGGACATATACCTGTGAAGTACCACAAAGGTGGCAGTCCACTAAACAGCTAAAGTGTGATAACAGACTTAGGGACACATGTGGACAGTGGTCTCACCTTTGATAACCACATTGCCACAACAGTCAGGAAATCCACCTATGAGGCCATTCTCCTACTGTAGTCATCTCTCAGTAGACCCACAACAGACTACTATGGCCCGTTACATATGTACCTCACAAGACATCTGCAACAAGTAGAAAGGCTGCAGACATACCTCATTAAAAGAATTACAGGCCTAAACCAGATGCCCTATGCTGACCATCTGAAAATCATCCAGCTATACTCTGCCACATATTGTGTTCTCAGAAGCGATCTCTGCTTAGCATACCATGCCATGTCAAACCCACAACTGTTGGACATGCTACACTTAAAGAATTCCAAACCATCACAGCCACATGTTCCAGGGATCCAAATCTTGTTATCAAAATGAACAATACATGCTGGAGGGATGTGTTCCTGACCCAGAGACTCCCCAGACTCTGGAAAAGACAACCCATACATGTCAACCAGAGTGCCTCTTTGGCCCTCTTCAAAAGGAACTTGGACAATTGGATGGGAGATAGGAAATTGACTCCGGGGATCATGTCAGCTGCTCTGCTAGACAGGGGTCCAGGGAAGTAAATATTGTGGGAAGACATAGCCAGGTAATGGTCGTGTCTAGGCATGTATAGGCCCTAGGGCTGATAGCCTAGTACCAAACTATGAACCTATGAACTACTCTTTCCATTGCCCAACCTTGGCAAGGTTGCTGATGTCATTCACCTTGAAATACCCCTTTGGGGAAGGACTAGCCAAGTAAGCTCACTGGTATGTGCTATAACTGTGTACTGCTGTAGTGTGATATACTAGTTAGGTAGGAGCTCTAATCCCAGACATGGCAACTGTGTGTGTGTGTGTGTGTGTGTGTGTGTGTGTGTGTGTGTGTGTGTGTGTGTGTGTGTGTGTGTGTATTTGGCTTTGTATGGATCAATGAGTTTGAGGCCATTCACACTCACTACATTTTCAAATGCTCTACTGTGGCAGGGCTGCTGATGTCATTCACTTTGAAATACACCTTTCGGGAAGAAGTAGTCCAGTAATCTCAGGGGTGCATCCTATAACTGCATAATGCTATAGTGTGATGCACTAGTTAGGTAGGACTTCTAATCGCAGACATGGCAACTGTGTGTGTGTTTGTCTGTGGAAGGATCAATGCCTTTGAGGCCATTCACACTCACTACAGTTTCAAATGCCTTACTTTGGAAGGGCTACTGATGTCATTCATTTTGAAATACACCTTTGGAGAAAAAATAGCTGAGTAATCTCCATGGTGCATCCTATAACTGCGTAATGCTGTAGTGTGATATACTAGTAAGGTAGGAGTTCTATTCCCTGACATTGTAAGTGTAAAGGTTTGTGTGTTTGTTTGTGTAGGGATCAATGCTTTTGAGGCCATTCACACTCACTACAATTTCAAATGCACTACTTTGGCAGGGCTGCTGAAGTCATTAACTTTGAAATACATCTTTGTTGAAGGAGTAGCCCTGTAGTCTCCATGGCATTTCCTATAACTGCATAATGCTGTAGTGTGATGTACTAGTTAGGAAGGAGATTTAAACCCAGACATGACAATAGTGTGTACTTCTGAGGCCAATCACACTCACTACAATTTCAAATGCCCTACTTTGGCAGGGCTGCTGATGTCATTCACTTTGAAATGCACCTTTGGGAAAAGAGTAGCCCAGTAATTTCTGTGGCACATCCTATAACTGTGTAATGCTGTAGTGTGATATACTAGTTAAGTAGGAGTCCTTTTCCCTGACATGGTAAGTGTAAAAGTTTGTGTGTTTGTTTGTGTAAGAAGCAATGCTTTTGAGGCCATTCACACTCACTACAATTTCAAATGCCCTACATTGGCAGCGCTTCTGATGACATTCACTTTGAAATACACCTTTGGGGAAAACATTGCCCCATAATCTTTATGGCACATCCTGTAACTGTGTAATGCTATAGTATGATCTACTAGTCATGTACAAGTTCTGTTCCCAGACGTGGCAACTTTAGAACCTTCTGTATGTGTGTTTATATGTGTGGGAATCAATGCTTTTGATGGCATTCACAGTCACTACAACCTCCATTGCCCTGCTTTGGCAAGCCTGCTAATGTCATTCACTTTGAAATACACCTTTGGGGAAAGAATAAGCCTATGAGCTCTGTGGCACGTGCTATATCTGCATAATGGTATAGTGTGATATACTTGTTAGGTAGGAGTTTTATTCGCAGACATGGCAACTGTGAAACTCTATGTGTGTGTGTTTGGTTGTGTGTGTGTAGGGATCAATATTTTTGTGGCCATTCACAGTCACTAGGCACAACTAAAAATGGAGAACATTGATAACTGTGCAGTAACAAAGACCTGATCCGAGGCTTCAGAGAGCACCCTGCAATACCAGGTACAGCTCTCACCACAGCTTTTGTCCACCAAACCAAGACCAAAACAATAAAGGTGGAGCAGTGTTCATATTTACTAAGGATACTCAGACCACCAGGCTACTTGCCCAGCAGAATGTGTCTGAAATACCCCCGGTTCAACTAACAGTAGGTCAGACTGCAATCCAAATTGTATAGCTTGCTACAAATCCCCCACCATGCCCCATGATTCCCAATAAAGCTTTTGAAACATACTGGGAAATATTAAGATACAAGCAAACACCCTAATACTGGGTGACATACACTACCCTGCCATTAACTGGGAAAAATACTTGTGTACCAACACATGTGCCCAATGGTTCTTGGAAGTCATAATTCCAAATGCCCTGGATCAAGTAACCCATAGTCCCACCAGTGGCTCAAATATCCTAGACCTGGTCATTACCAACATGGGAAATCAATGATCCACACATATGGTCACCCCATCAGTGGTCAGGTCTGCCCATGAGCTAATCACCCTTAACATCAGCATCCCTACCCACACCCCAGTATGAAAACCTCTGTAACACATATCTCCAAATCCAATGTCATGCTACACATCAGACGTGACTAACAACATGACAACCATGTAGATGGGAACTGAAAGGACGACTGCTGAATCCTACATGAAGGCACTGTACATGCACTTCCACTCATGCATAAATCATGCCATCCAATATAGAACCAAGATGATCCCCACCAAGAAAAGGAGGCCAATGTGGTGGCCTCTTGCCATAAACATGCTGTACAGCAAAAGGAGGAAACTGTTGCAGAGATGGGGGAATTTCCATGATGCACAATACTCCCTTACCAGCCACAGTAAGAAGCAGAGACCCCTCATAACATCCACCAAAGCTAGTTACAAACATAATATAGCCAAATATGCCAAAGACAACTGCAAGCCATTCCATAGCTATGTGAGGAATCTAAATGGCATTGCTCAGATCTGCTCTGAGCTACAACAGGATGGTATTAAATATACTGCTCCCAAGGATATTGCCAATATCCTGGCAGATCAATTTAGTGCCAACTACACCCACTCCCACCCCCCCAAATGGCACATCTCAACTTGTAAAGATTGCCAGATTCCAGTAATAATGGCTACAAAGGTAAAAAACACACTCTGCAGAGCTAAGACAACAGCAGGCATGGGACCAATCAACATCTCGGGCTGTGTATTACATGAGCTACAAAATGAACTGGCACCTCACCTACGTGCCATGTCTAATCATATCCACACCACAGGCTTTGTGCCCATTGTGTGGCACACAGCTACAGTTATCCCACTCCACAAGGGGGTATCCACCTTGGATCCCTGGAACTACAGCCCCAGCAGTATGATTTGCCTGATCTGCAAGGCCATGGAATGTATTATCATGGAAATTAAAACAAAGACATTGGCAACCTGCAAACAATGGGCCTCGACCAGGTTCGGTTTGTGAAGGGCCGATCATGTCACCTCAACCACAACTGTGAGTCCATCTCCACAGCTGTGGACGAGGGCAAAGTGGTTCACAGTGCCTATCTGGACCTCACCAAGATGTTTGACACCATCCCCCAGTCTAGAATAATAGATAAATGTATCAAGCTGGCCATTAAATCCCTATGTCACTCGATGGGCTGCCAACTGCTGTACTGACAGACCCCACACAGTAAATGTAGGTGACATCAACTCCAGCCCTAGACAAGTGACAGTTGGAGTAACTTATGGTTCAGTCTTGGCACCGCCCTTGTTTGGCATCTACTGCTCTGAAGTATAGTCCAACAGTAAGGGACTGGCAAACAAAGGTTATAGATGACTGCACACTGGAAGCCAGTACTGAATCCCCACATGATCTGGATATTCTACAGAATGGCCTTACAGAAAGACATGCTTGGCACCTGAGCCATGGCCTCAGGATCAATGCCAAGATGTTTATAGTTATCCCCTTTGAGAAGGGACATATACCTGTGAAGTACCACATAGGTGGCTGTACATTAAACAGCTAAAGTGTGATAGACTTAGGGACACATGTGGACAGTGGTCTCACCTTTGATAACCACATTGCCACAACAGTCAAGAAATCCACCTATGAGACACACCTCACCAATAAGGGCTTTACATCCAAGAAAAGGAGGCCATTATCCCACTGTAGACATCTCTCAGTAGTCCCACAACAGACTACAATGGCCTGTTACATATGTACCTCACAAGACATCTGCAACAACTAGAAATGCTGCAGACATACCTCATTAGAAAAATTACAGTCCTAAACCAGATGCCCTATGCTGACCATCTGAAAATCATCCAGCTATACTCTGTCTCATATTGTGTTCTCAGAGGAGATCTCTGCTTAGCATACCATGCCATGTCAAACCCACAGCTGTTGGACATGCTACACTTAAAGAATTCTAAACCATCACAGCAACATGCTCCAGGGATCTGAATCTTGTCATCAAAATGAACAATACATGCTGGAGAGATGTGTTCCTGACCCAGAGACTCCCCAGACTTTGGAAAAGACTACCCATACATGTCAAGCAGAGTGCCACTTTGGCCCTCTTCAAAAGGAACCTGGATGATTGGATGGGAGATAGGAAATTGACTCCGGGGATCATGTCAGCTGCCCTGCTAGACAGGGTTCCAGGGAGGTAAATATTGTGGGAAGACATCACCAGGTAATTGTCATCTCTAGGCATGTATAGGCCCTAGGGCTGATAGCCTAGTACCAACCTATGAACCTATGAACCTATGAACTACACCTTCCATTGCCCAACCTTGGCAAGGTTGCTGATGTCATTCACTTTGAAATACCCCTTTGTGGAAGGACTAGCCAAGTAAGCTCAGTTGTTAGTGCTATAACTGTGTACTGCTGTAGTGTGATGTACTAGTTACATAGAATTTCTAATCCCAGACATGGCAAGTGTAAAGGTTTGTGTGTTTTGTGTGTGTTTGTTTGTCTGTGTAGGGCTCAATGCTTTTGAGGCCATTCACAGTCACTACAACTTTCATTGCCCTACTTTGGCAAGCCTACTGATGTCATTCACTTTGAAATACACCTTTGGGAAAGGCATATCCTAGCAATTTCTGTGGCACATGCTTTAATTGGGTAATGCTGTAGTGTGATGTACTAGTTAGGTAGGCATTCTAATCCCAGGCATGACAACTGTGAGACTTGATTTTATGTGTGTGTGTGTGTGTGTGTGTGTGTGTGTGTGTGTGTGTGTGTGTGTGTGTGTGTGTGTGTGTGTGTGTGTGTGTGTGTGTGTGTGTGTATCATATGTATCCTGTGTGGATGCAGCTGTGAGTGTGTGACAACAGGACTCATTGTGGAGTGGGTTTTGCAAATTCCTTATATGGTGGCCTATTATATGTCATAATGTCCACCTTTCAAGGATAACAGATGACAAACAGCAGAGAGGCTAGACAATCCATACCCCTACATGTGACATCAGGGCTTGGCGAACAATGCAGTCAACCCTTGTATTACCCAGAGAACACTCTCCACCCATGTCTCATACACAAACACAATCAGCTAGGCAACAACCACTATGCTGGTAGTTCCCTGCATTTTGCCCACAGATAGTAACAATGAGGACATGCTGGAGGGACAGATTCATAACCCAGAGGCTCCCTTCACTCTGGAATAAAATCCCAGTCCATGTTAGGCAGAGTCCCTCATTGACTCTCTTCAAGAGGAATCTTGATGAGTGGATGGGAGATCGTAGGTTTACCCTGGGTATCACTTCTGTGTCACTGTTAGACAGAGACACAGTATACTAACCTCGAAAAAGGGTATAGCAAAATTAATTTAAAATGGGTGCCAAAAGCCAAACACACTCCGGATAGGTTTATAAATGCCCTAGGGCAGATAGCCTAATATGAACCTATGAACCTATGTGATTTCAGTGGATTACAGAGGACATGGCACCATGTCCCATCCCTACAACAGGCAAATCATTGCATACAGTGCTCCTTCACTATGTTCCCCACTGGACACCTGCAACAACTGTAGAGCCAGAAAATGTAACCCACAAAGAACATGCCATGCCTTATACACATGCCCTGTATGGAAAGATGCCACTGACACCAGGGAATACCTGTATAATGCTCTCAATGTTTGTGCAGGGTCAACCTGTTGTCCATTGCCAGTTCTCACCACATGAGGTCAGGAATGGCACATCTGATGATAACAATCTTTCAACACAACATGCCCCAGACAACCCAGGTACACTTCTACATGTCACAGAACATGCATGTGGGATGTGTGCACATCCCAAACACTGTCTTTGTCATTGAATGTGGAACATACATGGCAAGCATTGCACAGCACTGGCCACCAACAATAGTAACCCAGATGACTGGATGGTGAATAGAATACCAACCTGTGTGGGCCAATCCAGACACTACACCCCTGAGCCACACTGCAGACCATTGTCATGTGGCCTGATGCCAAGGTATACTCTTTACCTAGCCTTGTACAGCCTTCTGTCACAGTCAACCACTACACACATGTGTAACAATGCACCCATGCATGTCAGTGCTGACAAACCTGTGTGTGTGTGTGTGTGTGTGTGTGTGTGTGTGTGTGTGTGTGTGTGTGTGTGTGTGTGTGGAGTATAATAATTTGGATGCCATTCGCACTCACTACACCTCCCATTGGCCTACTGAAGCATTCCTTCTGATGTCAGACACCTTGACATACCCTTATATCATCCTGATAACCTCTGTGGTGCATGTGATACCTGTGTAATACTGTATTGTGGCAAACTAGCTAGTTAGGAAGTCTAATCCTGACTCTGCCAACTGTGATATGTGTGTGTCCCTGAGAGAATATGGCTGTGCCAACCTTGACACCTGTTCATGTGGACAGACACGAGTACACCTACCTTATCCTTACTATATCACTGTTGCAGATGTCACTCATCATCGAATACAATTTTGGACAGCTCCCTAACATGTAAGCTCTGTGGCACATGCAATAACTGCATAGACATTTGACAGCAGTACATAGTCGGGCAGGTGTTTGAAACCCTGTACTGTTAAGTGTGTGGCACAAACATGCTTAGGTTTTACTCTCCAACCTCTTCCCTGTTTTACTTTGTCTCTGTCTGTCTCTCTCTCTCCTTCTCTGGTGGATGTGGAGATGTACACCTGCTTTAATTTGGCAGCAGCGTGTATTTTGTAAGTGATGCTCATGATCAGCTGATGGTCTCTGCATGAATTGCAGTCCCCCACTAGCTGATTGCATATGGAACAGCTGTGGTAACATTCCCATAGCCAATTGCATGGAAAAACTCTCCTGTAAGCAGGAACATCACGTGGGTGTTGACCCTTTTCATTCACTGTGAACAGGACTTCAAGTCGGTGTTTGGCAAACAGCATCACAGATGGTAGTGGGATATACCTGTAACAATATACACTGTGGAGACAGGTCAACAAACAAAAAGGGGATGTTCCAGACATGACTATAGAATGTAAGTGTTGCTCTTCTGGGTTTGGAGTAATGTTGGTTTAACCGGGTTTGTGTGGATATGGTTGGTCTACATGATTTAATACCTGTAATGACAGTGTTATGTGTTTGAGGAAACTCCCACCTGTAGGGTTATCTGCAGACTGGCCAGTGTTTAGATTCTTATGTTTCTTGTGTTACTCATAGATCACCTATCTTAGAACTGCAGAAACATAGTATGAGGATTGCAGTCAGTACATGGTGACAGCCATGAGAGTTACTAACTTCATATCCCTCATAGGACATATGTCACAACAAACCCTGTTACAACAGTAAATATATGAGGGCATCACAGCAACATGACAATATTGGCCCAGTGTTTGTGCCTCCAGCCACAAGTCTGTCAACCTTTGTACATATGTCATGCAGTAAGAGGTACCTATGTTCCGTACATCATTATTTATTGACATCATACCTGATAACAAGCCAGTAAGATATCAGACTGCTAGACATGTTATGTATAGTAGGGGTTATATTTGAGGACATAACCTGGGCATTCTGTGGTTGTGTGTACAGTAGTGGGGACTGTGTACTTATGGTGATTGTCAACAGTATGTGTATTGTGAATACGTACATTGGCCTCTGTACAGACTGTGGTAGATGTCACTGCTCTTGGTCCTGTTCTATCTGATGTTACATGCTGCACCAGTGTAAGGTTCCGTATTGGCTCACATGTTTGTAAGGCCAAACACACACGTGTCCCATACCACAGACAGGCATTGGACCACACTGTGTCATGGCCCAGTATATATAGGGTTAGTGTGTGAGTGGCACATATGAGGATGGTGTTGATCAGACAGTCCATATAGTGCAATATTAAGCTTGTTACCATATGTGGCTGTGGCTGTGTTCACATTGGTTGTGGGTATGCACTTTAACACAGGTGTCTGTTACTCTGTGCTGTGACATGCCTGTGGAGCCTGATATATTTGCAAATACATGTGTATTCCCCCATAAGAAATATAGGTGAGTGTTGTGGCAGTCTGCCTATAGTTTGCACAGTGCTTTGTTACATGCCTAGCAGCTTAGTGTAATTGCCCAGTGTGATGTTATGTCTAGATACTTGCCAGATGTACTGCTGCCGGGCCACCATAACTGTTGTGTATTTCTGACAAAGCAGTGGGATGCTGTACAAATGTATGCCACTAACTACTGGGTAGTATGTGGCCATGTCACCTCTGCACCACCAATTATTATGTTTCAGGACAGACAGGAGTGTGTAAATGCATAAACTGTGTGTGCATATGTAGTCCAGTATTTATGTGATATACCCATATACATGGCTGTTAACATCCACATTGTCAGGCTTGGTCCACATAGCTCACACTAAGAGGATCTGTGTATACCTCTGGACTGAGCAGAGTGTGCCAGACTGTCCACATATATTGGTGATATCTCTGCTATAGTCCACAGAATCATTATTGTGATATCAGTGGTACTGTACTATGATGACCTTAGGATGTCTGTAAGTAACTGATGGCGTACATGTCAATAGCAGATGAGACCTCCCACACACAACATGTCTGTGAAGACAACCCTTTACAGTACAACAGTCTACATATACACCTACAATATAAACATGACACTCCCTTGCACTAAGAGGTTTAGACTATTGGTGCTGAGGTATGACTCCACTCCATGTTCTGGACATATGGTAAACATATATGTGTGTATGTGTGTGTGTGTGTATATATATATATATATATATATATATATATATATATATATATATGTATGTATATATATATATATATATATATATATATATATATATATATATATATATATATATATATATATATATATATCTATATATATATATATATATATATATATATATATATATATATATATATATATATATATATATAACACACACACACACATATGTATATATATATATATATATATATATATATATATATATATACAGAGATCTATATATGGCTATATATATGATGCACTATACAGATGTGTATAACTATATATATATGAATATATATGTGTATGTACATGTAGACATATATCTACATATGTATATGTATATATCCATATCCTTGTCATGTGTAAAAATGACTGTTGTTTATACCTTCCCAGATGTATCACACCGTATGTATCTGATATGTGTATATTTAGATATAACAATATATGTGATGCAACAGTAATATCACTAACAAGCACTACACAATTGTAGAAGTCACATCAATAGTTCAATGCTATTCAAAATGTGTACTGACAGATATATTGGGAAAACAACAACTGTCTTCACAGCTGTCATGGTGTAGTGGTTATCTGTTGTGACTATAGTGTACCGTGTCCTGGGTTCAAGACCTTCAATGGCTGTTTATTTTGTTGCTGGGCGTAACAAGGGCTGTTGGATACAGAGTGGTTAAGGCAGTTTTGAGCAGGTGTAAGTGCATTTGCGTGGGGTTACATGAAGCTAAGTGATGCTAAGGTATGATTAAACTTATGGGCGATTACACCATGTAGGCTTCGCTTACTAGTGCGCAAATGTGTTTAGCTGTTATATTACAGCAATGCTGACACCTGCTAAGCATGGCTCAGCCCTGATAACCAGTGCTCACATCCCAGTCTGATAACAAAGCAGGGTAATGACATCTGTAATAAATGTATGTAATGCCATGTACATAACATGTGTCTCTGTGCTGTCTTTACAGTAGCAAGGGGTGTGAGTTTCCTGTCTGAGACACTTGAGTATATATGGCTTGTGCAACACTCTTATCCATGTGAATGTGTGAATTTTACACTTGCAGCAGCTGAAGAGGCCACAAAAGTTCCTCACCAAAAGGATAAAGGGTCTCAAAAATCTGCCTTATGCTGCCCGACGGAAAGAACTCCAGCTCTATTCAGTTGCTTACCGCTTGCTCAGAGGTGACCTGTGCCTGACATACAAGGCCATGTCAAACCCAGATTTGATGAACATGCTTCACCTCAAAAAATCTAGATCCGTCAGAGCCACAAGGGCGGGAGACTTAAACCTCGACACGGTTATTAATAGGACGTGCTGGAGGGATAGATTCATCACCCAAAGACTCCCTATGCTGTGGAACAAAATCCTGGTATATGTGAGGCAGAGCACCTCACTGGCCTTGTTCAAGAGGAATCTTGACCAATGGATGGGAGATCACAGATATACCCCAGGGATTACATCAGTGTCACTGCTCGACAGAGGCACAGCAAAATAATGGGCATAGTTTCTCCAAACTAAAGGGGTGGCGTAAGCCACAAAACTATGGGCTAGGCTTGTAAATGCCCTCGGGCAGATAGCCTAGTATGAACCTATGAACCTATGAACCTATACAAAGGTTTTATCCCAGGTTATATGCAGTCACACTGGCATGTAGTGTATCATTACGTTACTACTATTAACAGTGCTTTCTCAAGCAAGAGTAGATTGCTAATTGTAGTACTGGACACAGACACCCCTGCATTCATATATGGACTCTGAGTCCTCACTGTCACGTTCCTGGTGTGTGAGCTGTGTCACATTATATATTTCCTACTGGATAATGATCTGACATGTGGAAAATAACTGTAGACTACTGTCTGTATAGCACATGTCAGTGAGGGTTGCCATCATATAGTAATGGCACACCTATCAGTGTCAGGCGTCTATCTGTCAACACATTCATTCTACTGCATAGCTAGTTGTTGAGCTGATGTCTGTCAGTCCCTGAACAGATGTGCAGATGTCAGGTATCCATCTTGGATACGTACATGGAATCTATACTTGACTGACACTGACATGTCTGCCCAGCTGTGTTATAAATGGCATAGATAGGACTCAACTCCCTGTACGCAGCACATGCCATACATACCTCCACTACACTACCATAGTCCACAGCACATGCTTGGGTACAGGTCCCCAAGACAGACACTAACTATGTTATGTAATACATGTTGCATACATGTCAACTGGAGCACCTCACTGACCCTGTGTATGGAGGCACCCAGGGGATTTGCTGATGCATGTCACATTCACCCACAGGGTCACCACAGTGGTGTCTGTAGATAGATGACCTGCAGGCACATGGCAGGTGGCATGATACCACTGTACACATGTCCATTACACTTCCCATCTCTCCATGGACAATAGCCAGGTACACACCTATGAGCACCTGCACCAATGTACCCCAGTACTGACAAATGTGTATGTGTGCACTACTGAGAATATCAGTGTCTGTGTGTTAGTAGACTAGTAGTTGGGAATACCCTGAGGCCCTTCACACCCACCGCACCACCCATTGCCATAGTTAGATGTGGCTGCTGCTGTACCAGACATTACATGTACCTGGTTACACTCCTCTCCCGAAGGGCTACCTGGGTCTTGCAGTACCAGAACAACACTGTTTTACAATGGGTTGATGGACATGGGATACCCCTGAGTTCTGGCAAGTGTGTGTATGTGTGCAGGTGTGTATATATGTAGGGTACAACATTCAGAGGCCACATACTCCTATTGCAATACACATTGCCACACAGTATTAGGGATGGTGATGTTGCTGCCCATAGGAGAGGCATGACAATGCATCACCCTACTATTCCTGTGGCATGTGCATTAGATGCATATCCCTGTAGAAGCACTCTTGGGATGGACAAAGGGTTGTATTGCAGTCTTGGTCAATGTGTGATGGTGGGTATGTGAGAGTGTCATCATGGGTTCCAGTGTGTGCAATATCCACAGTGGAATGTGGGCACTGGGTATTGTCATTACCCCATGGTACGCCTGGCACATGTCTCATGTACCAATGTGTGGTGACCAATGTCACCATCAACCATACAGGTGAATGATAACACTATCCATCCCAGTTATGCATGTGCTGTGTGCAACCTACCTGTAACACAATGGACACACTGACAATGTAGTTAGCACTGATAGGCCCTGGTCTCTTGGATGTGTGTCTGACTGTTATGTGTTTGTCAATGTGTATATGACGGTATGTCACATTATGTATTGTCCATATTCAACAATTACATCCCCCATTACCATAATGTACATACCTGGGGATCTTCTGATGTAGCATGCAACCTGAAACACACCTCATCCTAAAAGATTTGTGGTCTATGCAATTAAAGCCACACACTTCAGTAGTACTACATACCTAGATAGTGGTGTAGTCCCAGTGTTACCAAGTAAGAGTGTGCATGTATGTGGAGGGATCTATTTCAGGTTGCAGAATATACATGTCCCAGGGTGTCATCTGTCCAAGAACTGTGTGGCATATGCTCACATGTCACAGGTATCATCCTGTGGACATACATTTCTTCACAACTACTGTTAGCCTTGTAATTCGTTTCTTCCCCACTGTATAGGTGTTCAGCAATACTGGGATTGGTATATATAGCTGGGTGTGGCTGTTGTAGACATAGCCAACATCATTGCGGTTACTGTTGAGTGTATCCCCCCGTGTAGCTGGCCATAATACTGTACAGTTCATGTTAACATGTTATGTATTTGTCTATTGCACTATCTGTGGTTCTACATCACCTCTTACCCTACAAAGCATAGGGGTGTGCCACCCACACCAGCACACATATGTTTACCATGTTGAGGATTGCACTACATTAGGGAAGGGAACATATACCCTGTTGGTACCATCGTCAATGACCTCAAACTAGCAGACTGCTTATTGGACAATGTGTTGTTCTGCATAGTCTGGCTTGTTGGAATTACATAGGATACAATGGGTTCCCTTCACAGGTACACACATCCGTGTGTACAGTATTCTCTGTGTAGTGCATCAACACCTATGCCTCTGTGTATGTTATACACAAACATGTGGTGTGTACCACCCAGTACAACTGCCATTGTCCACTGTAGAAGGGCTGCTGACAGCAGCCACAATGCACTCACCTGTATACACCACCCCCAGAACTATCGACCATGTGGCACAGGCAGTAACTGTTATACAGACCTAGACAAAAAATATATATATGCGAAAAGCTCTCCAAGAAAACCAAATAAAACACAAAGAGAGCAAACTGCTAGGAGAGAGAAGCAAATCGACTGGCCAAAAGACTTTATTGTTGAACAGCCACGAAACACTGTATCATAAACACCATAAATACACTCACGTTTTCGTCCTACCAACTGGACTTCATCAGATGTTTGAATTTATATTAGTTAATCACCTTTATACAATCCATTAAAACCACAAACCAATGAAAAACAGACATTACATTTTAAATAAACAAATCAAGCTTCATTTGGGCTCATAAATATTAATCAACATTACTTCATTTCCACTTGGACTTTATCATATTAAATAAAATACAGACCATTTATACAGACCTGTGACATGTGTGCAACTGTACCCAGGATATGGCACAGCCATGGTGACACCACAGTGCCATACCCCTTGTGCAATATGACAACAGACTATCCTCCTGCTGACACATGGACACCTACAACACAAATGGATAACATTATGGAGACCACAATCACTCAGTGTTACTAACAACTATAATGCATCATGGCTGGACAGCTACACTGCCTGACATGCAAGCATTAAACATTACTGCTGACAATATTTTGCACAGCAATACATTGGTACACTGTAGTACAGTAACTGTGCACATCAGAACCATATTAGCCTGTCTCTGCATCGATGTTATGGATGAGATGGATGTGGTACAGGTATCATCATATGCACAGAGTGTGTTGTTGGTTTGCCAGAGACCTAGGCTGGGCCATACATTTGACACAATGTGTGTGAGTGAGGGGTTTTAATTACTGATATGGCCATGATGATGTGGTGTGTGTAGGTATAGGGTTGCCCTAGGTGTGTTTGTATTGTGTGTGAGTATGCATGCATACAGTTCTGCCATGTGGCTGCCCTATACAGGTGTTTGATGGACAGCTGCAAACCATACCTGGCAGGGTGTGCAATTCACTGCTTTCAGCCATCGACACAAGAACTGTGCTTGCCAGGGGTTCCATGGGCACGTCCAGGTACAAGCCTCAATACGCTACTCTCCCCGGATGATGACATATGTCCGTTGGATCCAAGTCCCTCCTGGGACTGGGCAAGACCATGTGCATGTGGCCTGCTGTAGTATGGTGTGGACAGTACCTCCCCTGCAGTGCTGGGGCTAGTACTGCCACTACAGGAGCAGCTTGGTATCCTTGCACGTCCATGTTGACCTCCAGATGTTGGTGTTGCTGGCCTACGCCCACATAGCCATCGCACCACTCCCACCACATGCTCTAGCACAGACAATCCACAGTTGAGTAGGCCCACCATCTCACCCCACCATCTATCCATGACCTCTGTATAATAACAGAGGGCACCTGCAAGATCACGGATGTTGTAACTTACAGCTGAAAAAGCAGCAATCTTCAGCCACAGACCCTGTCTGGTGCACCGTTCCATACATGCCTGTGCCTCTTTGACAGCCTGAAACATGCATCTGGTGGTACCAGATATGGCACTTCTGCCAGGGGCACAATGACCAAGCGGCCCTCCCATGAGCACCCCTGGACATCTGCCTATGTGGTTCCCTGCCGGACATCTGGCTATTGCTGCTGTGTCCAGAAATAGCATCCATAGATATCACACTGCCCTGTGCACTGCCACCAACTGTCAACTGTCCTTCTGCTATAGCCACTGGGGATGGGGTATTTATAGGCACTGTGACTGTGTACGGAGATGGGGTAGATAACAGGGGGATGTCAAACAATGGTGCAGTTTCTGGTTCTGACAACCCTGCCTGTGCCTCAACACACCTATCATCATTTTCAGTGTCTGTATGGACACCGACATTAGATTTAATGCAGGAAGGACCCTGACCCACCTCGCCACCTGTGAGCGGAAAAGAAGAAATGCACTTTAAGACCTGTAAGTCATTGCTTAACAGTACACACACACACACACACACACACACACACACACACACACACACACACACACACACGCACACACACACACACACCCTAACATTCCACCATAATACCTACCTGTCCCTGGGTTTATCGACTGACACAAGTTTATTCTCTTAAGTTCCCCATCCTGCATCACACTTGGAAACTTACACTCATTAATACTAATCATTAACGTATCATTCTTCTAATTGCCTAGACAAGTGACCACAAAACATGACCTGTTACTCCATTACCTCTTTGACTTGATTGGAGTCAGTTTTACAAGGACTCGCTGCTGTCATCCAGTGTTCACCCTGGGTTTGTCCAGACATCGTGAGCATGGCCCTCATATGTTAGAGGCTACTATAGTCACTCAATAATGTCACACACTGGAGTGTCATATGTAACTATTGCTCAGTAGATGCAAGATATGTTGCTCTATTAACTTATTATGTGGACAACAGTAATATTTGGATACACTCAGCGGTGCTGTCTAGTAATTCCCCAGTGCATATGTAGTGCTGCATACATGGGTATTCTCACTTTTCTGCTGATTGTAGTTTTAACAGTATTCCTGGTGTCTAATCCCCCCCCCCACCAATGCATGTTCTATGTTACAGACCTTATTATCCTATCAGCTGTCCTGAGATTACATATCAGACAAGTATTCCTGGTGTCTCAAGTGTCAGTCCATGTCCATGTACTGCACAATTCCAAGGGAAGTCGAGGCGTATGAACAACCCCACATTCACACATGTGCATACATGGACACACACAGAAACATGCACACACATACACACACAAATCCTACATGCATCAACCCCCCTCCACTCCACCTGATTGCACTTACAGACAAAATAACCCCCCCAACACACACACACACACACACACACACACACACACACACACACACACACACACACACACACACACACTTACAGGTGAGGTTGCACGAAGATATTACACACAGACCTCCCATTACCCATCTGTCAACATGCATAACATATGGTACTCAACAGCATGCAGTGCAGCTATAGGCAATCCATGCTAGCAACAGTATACATGTGTGTGGTGCATGGGCTGTGCTAAGAGGTGATGCCCCTTCCCCTGGAAAACACTGCACCCATGTACACAGTATTGCTGTGCACTTGTTCAGCACCCTGCCATGTACGATGCACCATACCTCACAGGTGTGCACATCATTGCTGAATGTGTATTACTGTGTCAGTTATGTCTGCTCTGCTGCTCACAGCCCCTATGTGTTTGTCCGACACATACCTGGGTTGATATGTGGACAGATGTCATTTTTGAATGCCTGATGTCTGATTTACAGATGTCATCATCAGTGGTGCATGTATGACCAATACATTACAATTACACTGACAACCATCAAACCTTACTGTGGCTATGGGGAGAGCACACACACTTATTGATATGATGCCCTCTTCCTTGATATGCCATGGGACCACATTACTGCATATGTTAACATTACATGAGCCTGATATGTGACATATATCATGTACAATCAAATGCAGTGTCAAACAAACGTGTTAGTTGTGCTGATGCTCATTGAGATGCATACACTTTGTGGGCGCATATGTGTGCACGTCCTTATCATGATGGTCTGTTGCAACTACTGTTATGTGTACTACAGCACTCACTATTCCTGGCAGGAGTATACTAGCATGGGCCATCTGCATTTGCCATTATATGGCCAGTCTGCCCTACACTTGTCCCCCAACTCTGCATGATTGCAAGGTAAACTCATTTGCACATTCCTTGGAGTTCATACACCACTGTCACTATTGTTGTGGAGTCAGGGTTATGTCTGCCACAGTTCCTGACCCTGACTGTGTGCAGATGCAGCCATTCATAGCATCCTTTTGTTCCCTGCTGCAATGCACTGTTGTGTCATGATGACACCCCATCCCCACCTTCAGCCTTTTTGCAGATGCTTGACAACTATGGCCTACACATGTGTGACAGTTTGCAGTGTCCTAAACACTGAACACCACATGTAACAGCCTAGTCACAGCTAATGAATGGCAAACATACAGGTGTACACTGGCACTGGCACAGTATGGATGGGGATGGTGGGCCTGAGGTTGGGTGAGGTGTTCGTTGTGCAGCACATGTATTGTACATGATACTGTCTGTAGTTTCCAACATGGTCTTGGAACACCAGTACACATTGCAAATCATGCCTTTTGGGGACCACGTCTGTTATGCATATGCTACCTGTAGACAGGCCTGGCTGATGCTTCCTGTGATACAACTGTCACATCTGATTACCCTAACCCACAGGCCACATGTTTGCAGAGTTCAGGCAATTTCTGACATGGTTACTGCACAGCCAGTACTTTCTAGACATTCCTGCAACCCCCTCAGTGTTGTGGCATGTTACTAGGCAACCTGCATGACCAGTTTGTTACATGTGACATCATCTGTCTTGGATGGCGATCTGCTTATTTCCTACGTTATTCCTCTTCCATACATCCTCACCACATACATGACTGTCTGCACTGTTTGCCATGGTATATTCAATGGTGAGGTATGGCTACATGTCCAACTCCTGGGTGCTACCTGTTGGGTATGGAGCCCACACCATGGCATGTAGGATGTGTGCAAGCCATGGCTGCCTCTGTTGCAGGTAAGTGGGCATATTTGATGGCCAAATGCCTTGGACAGCAGACCAATTCTTGGTGTGACATTGAGGATGTGGACTTGCTGGAAGGTTCATTTCCATGACAAATGCATGTGGTCAGTACCTCAACAGCTGCTTCCACTCTATTTTATCTGGAGTGTGTGCACACATATGCTTCCAGTGTTTGTGAAGTTATGTGTTCCCCATATTTGCTGTCCTAACATACAATTACATATTACACACTCATTGCTCATGTTAGGACCACATTTTAGGTTGTAAGGGTTGTGGACCATAGTACTGTAATATGTCGTAGTGTAGATCTGTAACAGTTGTCATTGTAATACTGGTATATACACTGTTGTTTTACACATGACCCTACTGTAGGCCCTTTGTCCCACCATTATCTTCATCTCTCTGCACACATTTTGCAATGACAGTATGTTAGTTATATTGCAGGTGTCTGACATCCCCTTCAAATACACCAACATGGTGACCACTGTGATGCAGTGCACTTAACATCAACAATAAGTGAACATGTATGGCATGCATTATGGATAATTGTGTTAAATGAGTGCATGGAATACACCATAGCCATAACATGACTGGTGTATTGGCAAACCTGAACAAACACCATACTCACCAGCTACAGGATGCTGCCTTGGAGGTATACCAGAGGGACCTACATAAGTGTGTGAGAGATGTGATGTCAGTAGCCACAACTGTGGCATTGGTACCGGGTGGGTGCAGTATTACAGTACATCAACAGTACAAGCCCACAGTACTACAGCTTATGCACAACTGTTTATTACTACTACCCAGCAACAGACTATATATATATTTATTTCATCTCACATATGCATGATCTAACTGTACAGATGTGGATGGATACACAACAGTGGTCTACTGATGTGCCCTGTGGCCTTACCTGCACACTCCTCTGCCATTGTGTGGGTAGCACCTATCTCCATTATGGTCTCTGGAAGGTGTTGTGTGTGCAGGCGGGCAGGTGCCCCGAGGCTGGCAAGGAGCTCCTCAACATGTGTTGGGGGGGTGGATGGCACGACCCCCCCTGTTGTGAGCTGATCCCTCTGACTGCAGCAGCATGCCGACGGGCATTGTGAAGTAGGTCTGTGCAATGATGCCAGACCTGCTCATAACTGCAGTTATGTAGGCTGACAGCATTTACCCTGTGGACAACATCATTCCACAGGGCGGTCCACTCCTGCTGCTCATGGGCTTAATGGCCAAACAACACCTGGTAGTGTGTGACGATGACATCATTCTCATCTGTTGTATAAACAGGAAGTCTCTCACATGACATCTTGCCTGAAAGACATAAAGATGGAAACAGGTCTGAGCACTTCATACAGTAACGTTATCATAGTTCTTAATAAACATCTCTGTCTCCCCCCCACCATATCTGCAACAACAATCTGATCACACAACTCAATAGGTATGGCTACAGAATACCTACCATTGGGACATATATCGTATTGTACCACACTTTGTGCTATGTGTTTGCAGCCATGTTCCCTGTGGGGACACTATCATTGCTGGCCTGTTACTGACAATGTCACCTGCATGCCATTGTAAGGCCCACTATAGTTCCATATATGGATGTGGTCTGTTTGCTATGTGATTGCTGCACATCTGTTGTTTTGTGCTATTAGGGATATCTATGCATGCTGTTGGACATGATCCGGAAATGTGTGGACTATTACTACCCACATATGTTCTATAACAGTGACATAATATCATGTTTAGGGAACAGTTGCAGAACCACCTCTCCCACCTCATCTGGCCATGTTACCAGGCCACATCACTTGTGAGACACACCCAAGGGCCTCCTCATCTACTGGTCCTGCACTACCTTCAGGTGGAACCACCTCAGGATTCATAGGTTCATAGGTAGGCATTAGGGTATTGGCTTAGGGCTTATATAAGCCTAGCCAAACAGTAACCTGGCTTTTGCCACCCAAGAAAATTATTTTCCTGTGCCCCTGTCAAGCAGAGCCACAGAAGTGATCTCTGGGTTGAATTTCATATCTCCCATCCAATCATCAAGATTTTTCTTGAAGAGTGCTAATGAGAAGTTTTGTCTGATATAGATAAGTAATTTGTTCCAGAGTATGGGAATTCTCTGGGACAGGAATCTATCCCTCCAACATGTTCTGTTTATTGTGGTAACAAGGTTTAGGTCCCTAGAGCATGTAGCTGAGAGGGAATATGATTTCTTTAAGTGGAGCATGTCCAACAGCTCTGTGTTTGACATAGTTTTGTATGTTAGGCAGAGATTGCCTCTGAGTAGGCGATATGCGACAGAGCAAAGCAGGAGTTTTTGAGACGGTATGCATAGGGCATCTGTTTGAGGCCAGTAATCTTCTTTGTGAGGTATTTCTGTGGCCTTTCTAGTTGTTGTAGATGTCTTGTGAGGTATATACCAAAAGGGGCATTGTACTCTATAATGGACCTAATGAGTGATGAGTAGAGGGGAACAATGAACTCTTTTTTCCTGGATGAGAAACCTTTTGTGATGAGGTGTGCCACATCGAAGGATTTCCTGACTACTGTGGCAATGTGATTATCAAAGGAGAGACTACTGTCTACCTGTGTCCCAAGGTCTCTTATCACACTTTCTGTGTTAAGTAGACTACCGCCTATGTGGTAGTTCATGGGTACAGAGTTTTTACCAAAAGGGATGACAATGCACTTTTTGGTATTGAGCTTGAGGCCATGGCTTTGACACCAGGCATCTGTCAAATTGAGACCCTTTTGTAGGATGTCCACATCATTAGAAGTTTTGATTATGGCTCCTAGTTTGCAGTAATCTGCAAACTTTGTTAGCCAAAGACCTTCTGTGTTAACCTGTACTTCAGAGAAGAAGATACCAAACAGGAGAGGACCCAGGACTGAACCCTGTGGTACTCCACTTGTTACTGGTCTGAAGTCAGATTTGGAGTCTGCTATTTTCACGGTGTGGGTTCTGTCAGTGAGCCAGTTGGCAACCCATCTTGTGACATAGGGATTTATACCTAGTTTAGTGAGTTTATCTATAATTCTAGAGTGGAGGATGGTGTCAAAAGCCATGGCGAGATCTAGATAGGCTGTGTGAACCACCTTACCCTCATCTACGGCTTTGGTGACTGCATCAAAGAAGTCTATTAGGTTTAGGAGACATGCTCTGAATTTTACAAACCCTTACTGGGTAGGGTCCAGAGTTTGGAGATTACCAATGTCATTGTTTATAAGTACAGTTGGTTCTGTATATTTAGTGCCATTGTATAGTACTAACATAGTTGAAGGATTTACAAAGCTGTTGATAATAACAAAGTTGAGTACAAACAATAACAAAGTTGAGTATAGAAGAGAACAATTACAAAGCTGTTAATACATTAAATACATACATGAAGTTCTATCATCCAAATTGTTTTTTTTTTTTTTCTTTTTGTTTCTTCTTCTTCAGAATGGTGTGTAGCAAAGTGTGAGACAGGAGAGGGAGACTAGGTGGGTTTATGACAAGAACAAGTCTTGGAGTTAAGTATATATATATATATATATATTTGTACTGCATATATGTGTGTGTGTGTGTATGTATCTTTAGAATGTTTATTGCTTTCACATTCTACATTCCCTATGATACCCAGACTGTACTGCATGATATGTTATTGATACTATCCTGACATCATACAGGTGGGATGGATTACTGTTAATGTCTTTTGGCCATGTTGTGTAGGGTCCTGGGTATGGGACTTGCAACAGTTGGTATTGTGTTGCAGGGCAGATCTCTTTGGCTGTGAGGGAGTGGATGATATCAATACTTACAAGGGGTATTCAACTTGGGCCCCCCTCACTCCCATTAATGGTGCCTTAGGTCAAATGTATATTTGTTATGCTCTCTTTTATATCTATAGA
This sequence comes from Protopterus annectens, assembly GCF_019279795.1. Classification (NCBI taxonomy): domain Eukaryota; kingdom Metazoa; phylum Chordata; order Ceratodontiformes; family Protopteridae; genus Protopterus; species Protopterus annectens. The sequence goes on along the minus strand of NC_056727.1, from coordinate 47,294,773 downwards.
TATATATCTGTACATACATATACATATAAGTATATATCTAAACTAGCCCTAAATGGAGATATCCACCCCAACCCTGGCCCTACCATCTCCAACCCCAATCCTCATAATCAGACTAGAAAGCACAACTTCTCCCATATTACAGCCAATAAAAAGCCAAGTGACTTCCTTCTACTAAGCCTAAATATTAGAAGTATATCCAAAAAAGTCCATGAACTCCATGACACCATAGACTTGTACTCCCCAGATATAGTCATTCTGACAGAAACCTGGCAAAAACCTCACATTACCAGTGAGCAAATACTCCCTGCAGGTTATTGCATACTAAGAGTAGACCGGCTAAACAAGAAAGGAGGCGATGTAGCTATAATATTTAAACAGCATCTAAACATCTAGATCTTAAAATCATCAGCTCCACAAATAGGCAATGAAGAAATAATATATACCAACCTCAAAATAAACCAAAACAAAACCATCAACATAATTGGATGCTACTTCCCACCTGGCCAAAACATCCCTCCACTAGAAAACCTCCTCAGCTGGTCTAACCACCATCTCCCCCAAGAAACTATAATTTTAGGTGATTTCAATATTGACTGGCAATCCTGTTCTGGCAACCATCCAACCCATCATGTAAACCTTCATGGCTTCACCCAACTAGTCCACTCACCAACCAGGATAAATAAAAACTCCAGCAAGCACACTACCCTGGACTGGATACTAGTCAGTAAGAGCCACCAGTCATATATAACAGGCTGCTTATCAGATAGCCTTATTGATCACTCCCCAACATTCCTACTCAAAAAATACCTATACCAAGCTAAACCTGCCATCTACCGTCAAATGCGTAAAAAAATAAACTTTAACCCACTCACATTCATCTCATCCCTCAAACAATGTAACTGACATCCTCTAAAGTACCTCAGTCTTGGTGACGCAGTTGAATCTTTTGATACTACCTTCCTGAGCATCCTTAATTACCATGCCCCCATAAGACTTTCCAGAATCAAAGCACAACCCTCCCCATGGCTACAGAAAACCACTAAGTCAGAAATTAAAAACAGGGATAAAGCCTGAGAGCACTGTCACAATACCAAAACCCCCTCAACTAGACAGAAATTCCTAGAACTACGCAATAGAGTCAAAAAGCTAATAAAACAGGACAAATTCCATTACTACCAGTCTGCCCTAGACTCCTCCGAACACAGCCCCAAACAATCCTGGTCCTCCATAAACTCCATCCTCCACCCAGGTAAAGTCAGTACCCCTCCTCCTTACATCCCTCACTCCTCAGAAAATATTGCTACCTCATTCAACACACACTTCACACAAACCATACTATCACTAGCTAAACAACACAACCCCCCTCCCCCCCAACCCGCACCTTCAACTAGTAATCTCCCCACTGCCTTCTCTTTTTCTCCTGTACCTACCTCCAACATACAAAAAACTCTTAACTAAACTTAAGCCCACCAGATTAGCAGCAGACAACCTCCCAAGTGAATACATACAAATCACAGCTGATGCTCTGGCCTACCCAGTATCTATCTTGATTAACCAATCTCTGTCAGAAAGTTACGTTCCCACACTGTGGAATTTATCACATATAATTCCCCTCCACAAAGGCGGACCCTCAACAGAACTAACCAATTATCGCCCCATAGCTATTCTCTCTCCACTCTCCAAAATACTAGAGAGATGCATACACTCTCAGGTCTCAGACTATCTCCTTACTAACAACTGCCTTTCCAATACTCAGCATGGTTTCCGACCAAACCATAGCACCACCACTGCCTTACTCTCCTTTACTAACACTATCCTTCAGCATAAAAACAATGGCTATCTCTCCTCTGCTACTTTCCTGGACCTATCTAAAGCATTTGACATGGTCCCACACAAACAACTTATCTCTGTCCTCAGTAACCTATCCTTCTCACAATCAGTCACCAACTGGTTTCAGAGTTACCTGTCTGACCTCCAACAATCCGTTGTATGGCAGAATGACATATCTCCCCAACTACCTGTCTCCATAGGGGTTTCCCAAGGATCAATCCTTGGACCCCTACTCTTCTCTGTTTTCACCAATAATCTAGCCTCTGCCACCAAACATGGCACACTCATACAATATGCAGATGACTTAACCATCATCTGCTCAGCCCAGTCCCTACCCAAACTGCAAAAAGTCACACAGGAAGCCTTTTCCTCTGTTGAAACTTGGTTATCCAATGCCCAATTAATACTCAACCCAAACAAAACTAAACTACTCATCTTCCAACCCACAAAACATACTCAAAACAACAATCACTTTAACATCACAGCAAAAGACAACACCACTATATACCCAACTGAACCCACCAAATTGCTAGGAGTGGAAATAGACAATAAACTAAAATTTGACATTCACATATCCATGACCATAAAAAAGTCCACAAAAAACTAGGAGTGCTATACAGAAATAAGCAACCTCTCACCAAAGCAGCAAAGATATCAATAGGAAATTCCCACCTTATCTCCACCCTACTTTATGCCTCTCCAATATATACCAACCTAAGGCAATGTGATCTAAACAAGCTAGGGACCTGCCACAACAAAATCACCAAATTCGCCACAGGGGCATCCTACCGTACTCACCACTGTCTCTCACTTGCTGAACTGGGCTGGCTTGAACTCCCTCTCCTCCTTCAATGGTATCAACTCTCACTCACCCACAAACTAGTAAACCATCCACTAAATGTCCCATCCCTCCAGAATCTACTCCAACCCTATTGCACCACAAGACCACTAAGATCCAGCAACAAAAATCACTTGCAGATCACTAAAGCCAATAACTCTGCTGGTGAAGCACTATTCTCTTGCACCATAGCCAAATTATGGAACTCCCTCCCACCCACAATTACCTCCATACCATCATGCACCCACTTCAAAACTTTACTAAAAGTGCACCTAAAAACATGCTGGCTATGCCCTTGCAACTCCCAATCTAATATCACCCACACCATTCAACCACTACCTTTCTTTCCACTCCACTAACTACCTTGATTATAGCAAGCTCAGATGCTCATAAGCCAAGTACTTATTATACGGCAGGAACTTCTCATTGTAACATTTGTTAATGTCTGTTATGTACTTCACAGATAAAGATTCTAGTTTTCTACTGATGTACTATGTTCTTCATCTGTAAATATGTTGTAAATAATTGCTATGTAAATTGTTAATAGCTATGTAATCCAATATAACTACTGTCTATTTATTTTAACTGTGGAGTTTTCTCCCCGGGCCTCCACTGAAAATGGACCTACGTCCAGTCGGACACTCCTGGTCAACAAATATAAATAATAAATATATATATATATATATATATATATATATATATATACTTACATATATATATATTGGCTCTACTACTGTAGATCAAAATTACACTATTTCAAAATATGATAGTAGTGTCCCACTAATGTGAAAGTGCACGTCAATGAAAGTGCACTTTCGCAAAAGTCATTAAGTCGAATGGGACATTTCCTGCACTGTGGTGTGGCAGTGACAGACCTTAGGGTTAGGGCTTGTGTTAAGGATAGTGGATAGCTAGTAGGGCGATCCACTATCCTTAACCCAAGCCCTAACCCTAAGATCCATGACTACAGCACCACAGTACAGGAAATAGGTCCATAACTACTGCACAGTGGAAGAAATTCAGTTTCCTGCACTGTGGTACGGTAGTCAAGGACCTTAGGGTTAGGGCTTGGGTTGAGGATAGTGGATAGCTAGTAGGGCTATCCACTATCTATCCTTAACCCAAGCTCTAACCCTAAGGTCCGTGACTACCACACCACAGTACAGGATATAGGTTCATAACTATTGCTCAGTTGAGGGAATACCATTTCCTGCACTGTGGTGCGGTAGTCATGGACCTTAGCATTAGGGCTTGGGTTAAGGATAGTGGATAGCCCTACTAGCTATCCACAACCCAAGCCCTAACCATTCATTTGTTCTAGTGACTTACGCGAAAATGCACTTTCATTGAAGTGGACTTTATCGTTAGTGGGATACTACTATCGTATTTTGAAATAGTGTAATTTTGATCTACTGTAGTAGACCCATATATATATATATATATATATATATATATATATATATATATATATATATATATATATATGTGTGTGTGTGTGTGTGTGTGTGTGTGTGTGTGTGTGTGCATATATATATATATATATATATATATATATATATATATATCTATATATGTATATATATATATATATTTGTGTGTATATATATATATATATATATATATATATATATATATATATATATATATATATATATATATATATATAGATATATATATATATATATATATATATATATACACACATATATAAATATATACACACACACATACATCAACATGTATAAATACATTTCCTGTACTGTCGAATGACTGTGCTGGATGATATGTTTGTGAAAACATGAGTGTTATGTATATCTAAAAGAAGCAAGGCACGCACGGTGGACTGTGGTGCACGGTCCAAACCAATAAATGCAAGACCAAGAGGGACCAGCACACACGACAGCCGAAATAAGATATAAATTGAATTTTATTTGGAGGTAGCTAAAAAGCTGCCTACCATAAACAATAACAGACCGGTTTTGGCTGGTAAAGCCTTTATCAATGTTATATATACTGTTTCCAAAAAGTTGATTTACAAAACACCATCGCATCCTGGTACTCTTTATATTCACTTGATTTAAAGTGGTATACTCCTGACACAAATGAACTTGTTAGTTTGAACACAGTCAAAGCTTGGAACATATAAAAAACTTCCATACAATAAATTTTGTTAAATTTAATCAGACATGAACATCTGATATCCTTGAAATAATTTAAATTAATCATTGGTTGCAGAAATGCAAATGCCTTATATTATACAAAGCCATAAAGTAGCTTGTATTTTATCCAGGGCTCAGTTAAAAGTCTGAATGTATAAGATATAATATATTATATAATATATACTATGTAGTTTGAGCCCAAATGACTGACCATATGTACCTTGAGATCTATCTTAATATCAGTGGGCACAAATATCTATAGCTAACACTAAATGTGTACAGTATTTATAAAATAATATTATAGCCTAGAAGTACCTTCATGTACTTCATATTCATTCAATCCTGGTTTGAAAAAAGCACCAAGATTTGTGATCCACTTACTTTCCATGTTGTTTAGTCTAGTATGCCATCCCATCTTAAAATTTCTGTGAAGTTGGATTTTGTCTATAATGACAAACTTGAAGGAGGCACCTGTGTGATTTTTGCTGTGTTTGTATAAAGCATTTGTTATTCGTCTATTTCTTATGGAACTAAGATGTTCACTAATTCTTATTCTAATGGGTCTAGAGGTCTGACCAACATAAAAGGCAGAACAAGTACAGTGGGCCAAATAAATAACCCAATCAGAGCTGCAATTTGCAAAAATGTTAATGCTGTAGACCTTAGAAGTGTTTTTGCTAGTGAATTCTTTGGCTTTACAAATGTGCTGACATGCACTACAATGTCCACATGGATAGCAGCCCACTAAAGGGTCCCCAAAAAGTGTTGTTTGTATTGTAGAAACTGGTGTGAATCTTTTATAATGTGTTAAATGAGAATGGATGGTACGCCCCCTTCGATAAGAAAAAGCACATGTATCTGAGAGAATGTCATTGAGAAATGGGTTTGATTTTAATATGTCCCAATGTTTGCTGACTATCTGTCTAAACCTGGATGTATTATTTCCATAAGTGGTGACTAATCTGATGGGTTGTTGATATCGGGTAACATCATCCTCTTGTGATCTATTATATTTTAATAGATCCGATCTTCTGCTGGTTTGGATTTGGGTAACCGTATTCATTAGATGTTCAGGATTATATCCTCTATCCATAAATCTTGCTGTCAAATCCTGTGTTTGTACAGAATATTCTACATTTGTGGAGCATATTCTTTTGAGTCGCAAAAATTGAGACTTTGGGATGTTGCTGATGATGTGGCAGGGGTGAGAACTGGTGGCATGAAGTAAAGTGTTGTATTGTGGGAATTTTCTGTGTATCGATGTAGCTAAAGTATGGTTAGGTAATCTTTTAATGGCAACATCCAAAAAAACTATTTCATGATATCCAGTGTTGGCTGTAAAATGTATGTCAAAAGGATTGTTATTTAGGTATGCAACAAATTTGGATAATTCATCCTTACCTGCCCGCCACACCAACCAGCAATCATCCAGATATCTCTGCAAGATATCCAAATTGTCCATGTGAATATTATGCTGGACATCATATATGAAGGCCTGTTCAAAATATCCCATAAACAAATCCGCGTAAATCGGGGCAAAGGATGCCCCCATGGCTGTCCTTTTGATTTGCCAATATGGGTTGCCTTCAAAGTAAAAGATGTTTTTTTGTAGTACATATTCTGTAAGCTTAATCAAGAAATTGTTAAATCCAGTAGAATATAAATTGGATTGATTTAACCAATAAGTCACCGCCATAATCCCAGCCTTATGAGGAATACTCGTATATAAAGAAGATACGTCCAATGTGTATAACAGCCAATTCTCTTCCAGCTGAGAGTCTTCAATAATATTCAAAAAACTCTGTGGTATCTTGAATACATGATCTAACCATAGTCAATAGTGGTTTCAGATGTTCTGTGAGAAAGGCAGATAAGGGTTCTGTAAGTGATCCTCGACCTGATACTATAGGTCTGCCTGGTGGGTTGAAGAGATCTTTATGTATTTTTGGTATTAAATATAGGTATTGTGGCATTGGTTCAGACACCTTAAGTTGCCTAGCAACGTGTGTAGTAATAATGCCCTCCTCCACTGCCAAATCTATAAAGGAATCGATCTCAGAATTGAAGTTAGAAGTGGGATCCACTACCATCTGTATATAGAATTGTGATTGAGATAACTGTTTAAGTGCCTCGTCCTTGTATTTGGAATGATCCATTACAACAATACCAGCCCCTTTATCCGCTGGAGTGATGACTATGTCTTTGTTCTGTTGTAGTTGTGACAGTGCTACTCTTATCCAGATATCTGGATGATTGCTGGTTGGTGTGGCGGGCAGGTATGGATGAATTATCCAAATTTGTTGCATACCTAAATAACAATCCTTTTGACATACATTTTACAGCCAACACCGGATATCATGAAATAGTTTTTTTGGATGTTGCCATTAAAAGATTACCTAACCATACTTTAGCTACATCGATACACAGAAAATTCCCACAATACAACACTTTACTTCATGCCACCAGTTCTCACCCCCGCCACATCATCAGCAACATCCCAAAGTCTCAATTTTTGTGACTCAAAAGAATATGCTCCACAAATGCAGAATATTCTGTACAAACACAGGATTTGACAGCAAGATTTATGGATAGAGGTTATAATCCTGAACATCCAATGAATACGGTTACCCAAATCCAAACCAGCAGAAGATCGGATCTAATAAAATATAATAGATCACAAGAGGATGATGTTACCCAATATCAACAACCCATCAGATTAGTCACCACTTATGGAAATAATACATCCAGGTTTAGACAGATAGTCAGCAAACATTGGGACATATTAAAATCAAACCCATTTCTCAATGACATTCTCCCAGATACATGTGCTTTTTCTTACTGAAGGGGGCGTACCATCCATTCCCATTTAACACATTATAAAAGATTCACACCAGTTTCTACAATACAAACAGCATTTTTTGGGGACCCTTTAGTGGGCTGCTATCCATGTGGACATTGTAGTGCATGTCAGCACATTTGTAAAGCCAAAGAATTCACTAGCAAAAACACTTCTAAGGTCTACAACATTAACATTTTTGCAAATTGCGGCTCTAATTGGGTTATTTATTTGGCCCACTGTACTTGTTCTGCCTTTTATGTTGGTCAGACCTCTAGACCCATTAGAATAAGAATTAGTGAACATCTTAGTTCCATAAGAAACAGACGAATAACAAATGCTTTATACAAACACAGCAAAAATCACACAGGTGCCTCCTTCAGGTTTGTCATTATAGACAAAATCCAACTTCGCAGGAATTTTAAGATGGGATGGCATACTAGACTAAACAACATGGAAAGTAAGTGGATCACAAATCTTGGTGCTTTTTTCAAACCAGGATTGAATGAATATGAAGTACATTAAGGTACTTCTAGGCTATAATATTATTTTATAAATACTGTACACATTTAGTGTTAGCTATAGATATTTGTGCCCCCTGATATTAAGATAGATCTCAAGGTACATATGGTCAGCCATTTGGGCTCAAACTACATAGTATATATTATATAATATATTATATCTTATACATTCAGACTTTTAACTAAGCCCTGGATAAAATACAAGCTACTTTATGGCTTTGTATAATATAAGGTATTTGCATTTCTGCAACCAATGATTAATTTAAATTATTTCAAGGATCTCAGATGTTCATGTCTGATTAAATTTAGCAAAATGTATTATATGGAAGTTTTTTATATGTTCCAAGCTTTGACTGTGTTCAAACTAACAAGTTCATTTGTGTCAGGAGTATACCACTTTAAATCAAGTGAATATAAAGAGTACCAGGATGTGATGGTGTTTTGTAAATCAACTTTTTGGAAACAGTATATATAACATTGATAAAGGCTTTACCAGCCGAAACCGGTCTGTTATTGTTTATGGTAGGCAGCTTTTTAGCTACCTCCAAATAAAATTCAATTTATATCTTATTTCTGCTGTCGTGTGTGCTGGTCCCTCTTGTTATGTATATCTGACATGGCTCAGTGGTTGATCACTTTGGCTATGGTGTACTGGGTCCTAGGTTCGAGCCTTGTAAAAACTGCTTATTTTGTTGCGGGACAGGACAAGGGCCATTGGATACAGAGTGATTAAGGCACTTTTAAGCAGTTGTAAACAGGTTTGCGTGAGTTTGCACGGAAGTCAGCACTGCTGACTTCTGGTTATAGTATCTTATAGTCATTTAGCTTCTCAAGCTCTTAACTTGTATAGGCATTGCGTACTCCCACGCAAACAAGCTTAAACCCACTTACTGTTGCTTAAAAGTGCTTAATCCCACTTACCCCCTCACTAATTTCTTTAAAAGAAATGAAAAAGGGTTGATAGGAAAGTGGTGAAAAAGTGGTACAAAGAGGGAAAGACAGTAGGGAAAATAGCTAGGGATGTGTAGGACGGGTGTAGGAAATGTCCCTAATTGCCCATTTCTCTCTACAGCAACAGCTGTGCATATACACTGATTTGGAGGTAGATTTAGACACTCATACCCCTGAGAGAATAAAGAGGCAAACAATATTATGCTGTGAAGCTAATTAGACCAGATTACATGTGTCTAGTGGGCATGTGTATGAAATGGACAGCTATGTATGGGGCAATATTTTTTTTGCGAACAGATGGTCCTTTTTTATGGTGAGAGTGGGATGTTGGGGAGGGATAGTAGTTATTTTTGGGGAGGTAGGTTGGGTAGAATAACAGACAAGACATACAAGACAGTCTACAGAGGCAGTATATGACACATGTGGGAGGTAAACACCTTGGATGGGGTGGGGTGTTTAGAAGTTGGAAGCCCATGAAGCCCCTAGTGGAAACAGTGGGACTGAGGTGTCCACCTATGTGCAGTCACCACTGCACCTTCATGGACCCAAAGGTGGCTGCACTGGGGGCTGTGTTGGAGGAGCAGGCTGACCCTCTAGTTGTGCCATGCAGCCTCCAATCTGCATAGCAGATCTCCAAACTCCCTGCAGAGGTTGCTACACACCAGACCCCGGACCTGGTGATGGGTGACAGTGTCCTGTCCATGCCTGCTCCCAGGTGGGGGGGTGAAACCCATCACCTGAGGCAGTTCGACCTGAAGGTGGTGCATTACCAGCAGACAAGAAGGCCCCGGGGTGGGCCCCAGATGTGCTGGTGCCCGGTGCCATGGCCAGACAAGGTGGGAGTGGTGGTTCTGCTGAGACCGACCTTCCCAAATGTGCTATGGTGTTTCAATTTTACAATATATGTGGGTTAGTAATAGTCAACACATTCCAGGATTAGGTATAACAGCATGCATAAATATTCCAATTAACCTGAAACACCAGATATGGAACAGTTGCATAGCAAACAGAACACATGTATATATATGGGACCACAGTGGCCATTACAACAGCATGCAGGTACATTGACGGCAGCATGCCACCAATGTGGGCATATTTCAACATAGCACATGCATAGAAACAAATTTAAATATTTATCAAACAATAGGACATATGTCCCAACAGTAGATTTAATAGTGCACATACCGATTGAGTTGTGTATTTAGTTTATTGTTCAGAGATGGTGGGGGGGGATTCAATTAACAACTTGTTATACCTGTAGTTCTCATTACTTTCCTAGTCAGTGCTGTGATCTGTATCTTACAGGTATTATTACACTACCCTATGGCCTTAGTTTGGGCAGTGGTATGGATGTAGACAACTATATACATGAACTGACTTTTACCTGCAGTATATAACTCTTACCTGGTATACCTGTGGAGGTATTGTTTGTTAACACTACCTGTTTCTACACATATTTCCAGATTATAGGTTGATGTTATGCACATACCTGTCCATCTCTTATTGCACACACTCTGACATGTCTTGACAACATGCAGGTGAAACCGGGACATATTTTGACTATTGCCCTCAGAAACCTTTGGTGAGTTGCTACAATGACAGGTTTGTTTTCATAGACATTTTCCAAATATGCACAGGCCTGGCAGTCAGTTATATGACATTAAATGCTGCCTACATGGCAGAGATTAGCATGCTGATATGCTAAGGGGACAGGGTAACAGCCAACAGATATAGGCCAATTAACTGGATATTCTGGACATATTTGTACAGTTGAGGGTTATGATTCTGCATACAGCTTACTACCACTCCCAGGATTTGAACCATGGCTGTGTCTGCTAAAAATAAAACAGTGTACATCACAGTTGAGTGTGCTGTATAGATACTGCTGTGCCTTTCTTCTCTGATTTCTGTCTATAAGTCTCCCATGGTTTTACAATCTGACCTTGTAATTACAACACTCTTATACAGGGTTTCCTAGACAGTTTTATTATTTAGCACAGTGTGGATGACAGTGATGAGTAATACCTTATTATGCAGAGAAACTGCAACACTAACAATGCCATACAATACCAGAGTAAACAGTACCAGTTCAGGATTTCAGTCTTTTATTTCTCGGCACAGTTTTCATATCTGACAGATCTGTGGGAGGCATGCTTGTTAGCACTACCTGAATGTTGCCACACATATTACCAGATTCCACATTATTATTATGCACATATGTCTCACTCTGTTACTGTACACACTCTGGTAATAGCTTCACGACATTGGGGTAGAGATGGGACATACTTTTCTTATTACTATCATAACATTTTGGTGAGTTGCTAGAGTGACAGGCTTGTTCTTATAGATATATTTTTGTCAGTTATGATGTCTGACATTCAGTTGTATGTCATTATTTGCTGCCTAAACTTCTGGGATCATCCCACTGATTTGCCAGAGAGACAGGGTGACAGGCAGCAGATATGGGCCAATTAACTCAACATTCTGGACAAATCTGTACAGTTGTGGGGTATGATTCTGCATACAGCTTACTACCAGTCCCAGGATTCGAACCATGACTGTGTGTGCTAAAAATGCAACAGTTCACATCTCAGTTGAGTGTGCTATTTGGATTATGTTGTTTGTTTTTTCAGTATTTTCTGTCTAGGTCTCTCTCAGTTGTACAATATGACCTCTTGTGATTACAACAGTCATATACAGACATGCCTACACATTTTATTTATGTAGCACAGTGTGGGTAACAGTGCTTAATATAACAGTGCTATTAAGAAATTGCAAAAATACATTACCATATGATACCAGAGTATACACAAGCAGTCCAGCAGTTAGACCTTTATTGTCAGGCTGTTAACCTTTTATTTACATACAACTTATATGAGACTCTTCCTGACATATTGTCTGGTGTATTCAGTACATGCCATACACAATACAGGTTTTATACTGGCAATTAACTTTCTACTACTTTTAGATTTATTTCTTATGACAGTACATGCAAGAGTATTACTAACCTGCCTCACGATGCAACCTCTGCAATCTACAGGCATGGGATTCCCGGTTCACAGCCCGCTCGTCTGCTGCTGTCAAAGACATAAGAGGGATATTTAGCCATACCTATCCATAATGTACATGAGCTGGCAATTATTAAACAGGTACTAGACTGATACTTACACATGGCTGGGACATCCCCCATCCACCTAGCCTCTTGGATCCATTGATCCAAGAGCTCCCTCTTTCTTCGCTTCAGGTCGGCATAGTGATGCCTGACCTGCTCACCAGTTTGAGGTATGCCAGTGGCACTGGTGAGGTCACAGGTGAGATAGTATCAGGCTTCCCCTTTATATTGGGAACCCCGGTACTGGCCCTGCAGCAGTCTCTGGTCATGGTCTTTAACAAGGAGTCCTGCCATGACTTTGGACTCCTGGATTCCCCAGTACTACACCCAAAAGCGTACTCCTTCTCCCACACTGGTCATAGTGCCTACAGGAGGAAGCTACAACCAGTTATGGGATGTATTCCTGCCTGTTGGGTTTAAATAGTGCCAATTTCCCACACTTTGCCATGATTGGATGGTTTTGAAAATGCTAAGTTATGGGCAACCCTGCTTACCTAAGGGTGGCATTGCTTAAGGGTGTATACCAATGGGCAAACTGATTTAGCTGGCCTACACATTGATTACACCTAGTAAGCAGGGGTGCGCAATGCTTAGCATTGCTTAATTTTTAATATGCATGCTATTTGCTGTTTGGCATTGATTTATTATTCATTACATGTTATATATGCGTTTGGTATTCATGATTCATGTGTACATACACTGTATGGGGTCCTTGTGTTTATTAGGTATTTCAACACTTTTTTACAATGACACATCACATCTGGACTTAATCCGGTACTCCATTTCACATATTCATGTTATGTAGTAGGTTATACATCATAAAACTGTATATAGATTCCTTTCACATGTTAAGCTTGATTTTCTTATATTGAGGATCTGTTTGGTAATACCGCAATCTTATGTACTGTTGTGATGGCCTACTGGTTAACTACTCTGACTAATGCATACAGAGTTGTGGGTTCAAAACCTGCAATGGCTGTTTAGTTTGTTGATATGCAGAACAATGGTTATTCGATACAGAGTGATTAAGGCACTTTTAAGCAATTGTAAGTGAGTTTGCACGAAGGTATGCAATGCTAACTTCCATTTAAATATGCTTACAGAGAGTTAGCTTCAATATTGCTTAACCTGTGTGTGCACTGCTTATCCTGCACAAATGTGCTTAAACCCGCTTACTACTGCTTAAATATGCTTACTCCTGCTTAATAGTGCTTACTCCTGCTTATCTCCGCACTAATTTAGACAGACATGTAACATGGTTCTTGGGAAGGTGGTGGATATGGACACTGTATGGATTTATCATTCATTACACATTATACCTTTGATTTGTATCCCTGATTCATGTGTACATATACTGTATGGGGCACTTGTGTTTATCTGTGGATTTTACAACATTATTGCAATGACACTTCACATCTGCATTTAATGCAGTAGTCTAGTTCATAAATATATGTTATTTAGTAGGTTATACAACAAAAATTATTGCTCATAAAGTGATTTGACATGATAAATGGAATGTACTGGAGTGAGACTCAAACCGAGACAGACTGCTCATAAGGTGAATGCTTTGATCACTACACTATTTCAGTTCTGCTTCATTTGCTTATCTTGATATTTATATTCTTGTGCTATTTAAGCTATAGTATACATAGCTAAGCAATAGGCAAACCCACACACCTATGGTTAAATTTTATCTGTTTGATAAAAAATAAATTGTTTATATTATTATATTTTAAATATTGCTCTTATAAACTTGGGGGGTGTTGCTGGGGGTATGCAACCCCCTATAACTGGTCTTGAGAGCTCTGCTCTCAGACATGCCCACTGCACTCGACCATGTTCTGTGTCCATTTAGGAGTTCAGGCAGTTCACCTTCATTAATATGTATGGCACGCTGCAGTGCTGCTCCTAAATGGTCCCTTCCATGCAGGACAAAGCTATTCCTGCATGGAAGTTTACTGAATCCGGGGAAAAGAATGGCTAGCTGACTAAATGAAAAGCAAAACCATGGCCATAATAATGTATTTTACCTTATTTCTAACAACAGCATATAAAAGTAACAACTGTACTAAAAACACAGATGTTTTGGGCTCTGTGAAAATTTTGTTAACCATGTAGAAAAATAATACACGAGTTATGAATTTTATTTTTTCTAATAATAGCATAAAATACTAACAATGCTTACCATTAACCACAATAGCATTCAATAAAGTAAACGTATGACTTACTAAATGCAAGACATATTGCCAATAGGCTTTATTCCAAAAATAACACTTAAAAACTGCAATCCCATCTTTCAAATAAATGGTAATAATCATTGAACATTGTTGTCATCTATATCAGAACATCAAACGCTAAAAATATCAAACACTCTTTTATTGAACTTAAAAACGTGAAACCTTAAAATTTCGAAGGAACAGATCAGTGAATTTTTTCACAGGTAACAAAATTCACTGATCCAAAAAAAAAAAACAATGTACAGGCAAAATAAAGTGGGGGGGGCTCCTCTCCCCCCAAAAGTTAAATATACCAACTTCGAGACTGCACTATAGTGGAGAAAACAGCAAAGTCCAGAGATTGGCCCACTGATTTTTTTTCCCTGGGAAAAAATTAATGTTCTGTGCCTATGACATTTTTAGGTTTCACATTTTAAATTTCGATAAAAGAGCATTTGATAATTTAAGTGTTCTACTAATAGGAACCCCATTGTTGATTTCCACTAAGTACATCTATTTTCATTTTCTTCAGTTATTGCAAATGTTAATACTTTGCATCCAATATAATGATTTTGTTAAACACAGTAGGTTATCTGTTCAGAATTCAGTCACCATTCTCCTACATACTACTAATTATAGATACAGATAGCATGAAGTGACTCTATTTTAATTCAAATCAACAAAATTAAAAAGTAGTTATACCACTTTTGCAAACAATGTTTTGCTGATGAGAGTGACCTAGAATAATAACATCTTAGGAAAAAACATGCAACTCTTACAGAACCACAAGTGGAAGTGGGAAGTCTGTAAGATACACTAAAAAAGACTCTTAACAGGATAAAAATGTACACCTGACTTCAGATAACACCATCACAAGTAGAGTTCAGCTGGCATTACAGCATATACTTACCTTAGTTACTTTAGAACAAGCCTATTAATAAGGTAAAAGGAGAGAACTGTTGCTCTTTGAAAATTTAGCTCTTTACAACTATTATGAATGTACTGTGTCTAAGCAAATTTAGCATTTCATTTTGTTTATTAGCATTTATTAATAATAATTATTCAAATTATATTCCTACAAAAAGTAAGTTCTGAAACTCAGCCCATGAATTGCACATTTCATCACTTCTGTTCAAAATATGAAGCTGGTATCTTGTTTGAAACCTCTG
Organism: Protopterus annectens; assembly: GCF_019279795.1. NCBI lineage: Eukaryota > Metazoa > Chordata > Ceratodontiformes > Protopteridae > Protopterus > Protopterus annectens. The sequence goes on along the minus strand of NC_056727.1, from coordinate 47,279,141 downwards.
AGCATAACTAAGACATAAGGAAATACACAGCTGCACATCTTCTTCTACTTTCAGATGCTCCCGTTAGGGGTCACCACAGTGGATCATCAGTGTCCACAGAATGAGTAACAGTAGAGATTTATGGTGTCAAGTTGCCAGCCCAGCACCCAACCTTACTCAGAAGACACACACGCACTCACACCTATGGCCAGTTTAGAATGTCCAATCCACATGCAGGGTCTATATCAAATCATTGAAATGGCTCATTATCAAATGCTGTAACATCAAACTGCAAAACCCAAACCCTAACAATATCGAAACCTCAAAACAGCAATTTTTTTTCCCCTAGGAAAAAATTCACTGTTCCGAGAAACACACACACACCACAAGCACACTAAAAAGCAGCAATCCACACAAATAAATTTAAAAGTTACATCTAACCATGCACTACACTGCACATACACTACTATCTATCCACTTATCTTAACCCAGACCCTAACCCTAAGGTCCGTCACTATCACACACTCACCTCACTCACCCCCTAACCCTAACTCACTTAACCCGCCCCGAACCCCAAATTCTCACTATCGCACACTCACCTCATCTGTGCCCTAACCCTAACCCACTTAACCTGCCCCTAACCCCAAATTCTCACTATTGCATACTCACCTCACCCACGCCCTAACCCTAACTCACTTAACCCACCCCTAACCCCAAATTCTGTCACAATCACACACTTACCTGACCCACGCCATAATCCTAACTTACCCAACCCATGCCCTAACCCAAATGTCTGCACAATCACACACTTACCTTAATCCATTCCATAACTTTCCACCGCATCGCTGAAAACAGAGAAGCCACAACAACGGCCAACCGAATTCTTTCCCTAGGAAAGAATTTGGTTTTGTGCAGCTTTGCATTTCTCAGCATTCACGATATTGGGTTGAATATTAGATCATTCAAAATTCTGCCATTTCAATGATCTAATATAGACCCCACCTGCAGCATGACCTGGGAACATGGGAGGAAACCAGAGCACCCAGAGAAAACCCAAGCAAACACAGGGAAGAAATGCAGACTCCACACAGAAGGCATCTCAGCCGAGAATTGAACTGGAAAACCTTTGCGGTGATGCAAAAATGTTAACTGCTGCACCACTGTGCTCCCCGAATACATCAGCTGCAAGTAATTTTCTTTATTTTTTTGTTTTCTTTTTGCTGTGCTTCACAGTTTGGACAGCGACAATGTGTGTGTGTGTGTGTGTGTGTGTGTGTGTGTGTGTGTGTGTGTGTGTGTGTGTGTGTGTGTGTGTATGTGTGTGTGTGTGTGCGCATACAGTGGATATAAAAACTATATGCCCCCCTGTTAAATGCCAGGTTTTTGTGATATAAACAAATGAGACCACAATAAATCATTTCAAAACTTTTCCCACCTTTAATGTGACCTATAACCTCTACATTTCAATCAAAAAATAAACAAGTTTGTTAGGGGAAAAATATAAAAAATAAAAAACATACAATAAGCTGGTTGCATATGTGCGCACATCCTTAAACTAATACTTTGTTGGAGCACCTTTACATTTCAGCATTCAGTCTTCTTGGGTAGGAGCCCATCAGCATGGCACATCTTGACTTGGCAATATGTGCCCACTCTTCCTTGCAAAAGTGCTCCATATCTGTCAGATTGTAAGGGCATCTCTTGTGCACAGCCCTCTTCAGGTCACCCCACAGATTTTATATTGGATTTAGGTCTGGGCTCTGGCTGGGCCACCTCAGTACTTTTAATTTTCTTCTGGTGAAGCCATTCTTTTGTTGATTTAGATGTATGCTTGGGGTCATTGTCATGTTGAAAAGTGAAGTTCCTCTTGATCTTCAGCTTTCTAGCAGACACCTGAAGGTTTTGGGCCAAAAGTGACTGGTATTTGGAACTGTTCACAATTCCCTCCACCTTGACTAAAGCCCCAGTTTCAGCAGAAGAAAATGAACCCCAAAGCATGATGCTGCCACCACCATGCTTCACCGTGGGGATGGTGTTCTTTTGGTGATGTTTTTGAATCAAATGTACCTTTTGGAATTGAGGCCAAAACCTTGGTCTTATCAGAACATAACACATTTTCCTCATGCTTTTGGGAGTCTTGATGTATGGTTTTGCAAATTTTAGCTGGGCCTGGATGTTTTTCTGTGTAAGAGAAGGCTTCCACCTTGCAACCCTACCCCATAGTCCAGACAAATGGAGAATATGGGAGATTGTTGTCACATGTAGTATACAACGAGTACTTGCCAGAAATTCCTGCAGCTCCTTCAGTGTTGCTGTAGGTCTCTTGGCAGCCTCCCTGACCAGTTTTCATCTTGTCTTTTCATCAGTTTTGGAGGGATGTTCATTTCTTTGCAATGTCACTGTTGTCCCATATTTTCTCCACTTTTTGATGACTGTCTTCACTATGTTACATGGTATATCTAATACTGTGGAAATTTTTTTGTATCCCTCTTCTGACTGATACCTTTCAACAATGAGAACCCTTTGATGCTTTGTAAGTTCTCTGCGAACCATGGCTTTTGATGTAGCAAGCAGCTGAGTAAATGTCAGGAAAAATCCTACTAGGACAGCTGAACTTTATTTGGGGTTAATCAGAGTCTCTTTAATTGATGGTAGATGTGTACCCAAGAAGACTGAATGCGTTTTTTATTTTTTATCCCCCAGATTCACTAATCCTCTGTGTAAGACTTAATAAGTCTTACTCGGAGGCTGCAGTTGAATGGATTGATGTCAGCGTGCCATGAATATTCATGAGGGCATGCTGACTCATCCGTAACTCTTACACGGACTGAGTAGGAAAGCAGGGGGTGTGTCCGACTGCCGAGCAGTCTAAAAGTCCACGCCCCTGCAAGGTTTTAAAAAGCATAGAGTCAACAGACAAGAGCGAGTTCGCTCAAATGTACTTGCACCCAACACCACACTCCCTGACACTGTAAACAGACATCACAGTTATAAAACGTAACAAATAAATATATTTTTTAAATCCACGATATAGCTGCCAGTATTTGCACTTGTTTGCGCGGGTGTGCCCATTGCTTAACCACAGTTAGCAATTGTGACATTGAAGAGCATATAAGAACTACTTATGCAAATTAATCCAAACTGCAATAGCGTAATGGTAGAGCGTGTACGCAAAGCGGAGACATTCACGGTTCGAGTCCCACCACTCCCCTTCTTATTTATGTTTTAAATCAGTATTTGAAATAATACCAGACATATATGATTAAAATTTATTTAAAAGCAGTGAGATGGCCAATGTATCAGTGAACAAAATATATATTTTTAAAGGATCCAGATATATAATAACCTGCTGTTAACCAGTGCTTTACCTAGCTAAACAGAGGTGCCCATAGTTTAATAGCACTTTACTCAGCTAAACAGAGGTGCCCATAGTTTAATAGCACTTTACCCAGCTAAACAGAGGTGCCCATAGTTTAATAGCACTTTACCCAGCTAAACAGAGGTGCCCATAGTTTAATAGCGCTTTACCCAGCGCAATAGAGTTGCCCAAAGTTTAAAAGCGCTTTACCCAGCACAATGTGTTTGCGCGGATGTGTGTGCTGCACCAACCAGGGCACCGTAGAGCACTGGGGAGCAACGTAGAGCTAGGTTGCTTAAACACAGCCACAACCCCTAGCCTGTCTAGACAGTATTAAAATAAAAGAGTGACAAGGTTCAAACCAAGGACCCTGTGCATCATAATCAAAGCACAGAACCACTAAGCTATGACAGCTTAGGAGAATCAGCCACTATTAGCATACATATACATAGAAATGGTAGATTAACCATTACTAAGCAGGTCTGCAGTCAGCTTAGAATTCTTAAAAATGGCCAATCATAAAAAAGTGCGGGAAATGCGGCATATTTAAGCCCCATAGGCAGGAATACTTGCCATAACTGATTGTGGTACCCACTTGCAGTCAGGATGGCAGGTGTCGGAGACGGTAATCACTTTAGAGTGCAAAGGTGGGGCATTGAGGAGTCTAACTATATGGTTTGGCTCCTAGTCCACCAACATGAAGGCCGACTCATGCAGGGCCAGATTCAATGGGGAGCATATAAGGCAGAGGCGTGGAACCAGTTGGCACATGATCTTACCAGTGCCACAGGCATTCCCAGGACTGGTGAGCAGGTCCGTCACCACCATGTGGACCTGAAGAGTCGAAAGGAGGACCAACTGAACCGATGGATCCAGGAGCCCCAATGCCCCACTACTGAGTAAGTATCCATGTAATTAAGTATATAAGAAATGCTATCCTAGCCTATAGTATGGATAGGTATGTTCCAATATCCCTTCATTTATATTATAGCTGCAGGTGTTCGTTCCACGAATTGGCAAGTCTATGTTGCTAGGCTGTTAAAGCTGCATCACCAGGCAGGTTAGTAATTATTCAGCTGATATTATTATAGAATATAAGTGAGACAGCCTGTAAAAGAGTTTAGTGTTGTAACCCAGTAATAAAGGTCAAATAAGCCTAGAATAAAGCTTATGTTAGTATTCTAAGATCAGATAAGTGATGCAGCCTGAAAAAGAGTATTGTAATCCATTAATTAAGAGTAAACAAGTCTCAAATATAGAGTTTTCACCTGTATTGTAATATCAGATAACTGCTTAAGCCTGAAAATGAGTGTTCTAATCCATCAATAAAGGACAGACAAGTCTTGAATACATCCTTGTATATACTGTCACATGGAATAAGTGAGTCAGCTGGAAAGGATTGTTGTAACCCAGTAATAAATGTTAATAAAGCCTGGAATGATGGACCATCCTGAAATGTAAATATAAAATAAGTGAGAGAGTGTGAGAAAGAGTTTGAAGCTACCAATAAAGGTGTAAGAAGTCTGGAATAAAGGTATACTGCATGCACTACATAATGAAATGAATGAGACAGCCACAAACAAAGAGTGAAATGTTTTTAATAAAGTACAATACATGGACTGTGTCCATCCCACATTTTGGATATGTTGTTGTACCCTTGCATTATGGAGATAGTATGGTTGTATGAATGCTGAACATCCACAGTTGTCTAGGCCCATATAAACTGGCTAATGGGAATGCCAGTATCTCAGAAGAATATTTATAGTCCTCAACTGTTTCATGTATAGTATGTACATGTTAATCCGGTACATGAGCAGCTTGTGCTTGTGATCCCACAAATGTCAGTGTGTTGCTAGAACTGTACATAACTGTTCCAATGTAGCAGGATACTTTACCTGAACACAGTCAGATGTGAACATATATGAATAAAAATGGAATATATATTAATGTAGCAGTAACATCTCCATCACCAACATTTCTAAGGTTACATACAGGGAACTGTACTAATACGTGTAGGGGATCTATATCTGCATCTAGTAGGAATGTACAGTATATGTATAGGTATTTAAAGTTGTTAATGTAATATTTTACCACCCTACGTTATGTTCACAAATTATGCCATTCCACACCAAACTGGGTATGTGTATTCACAATTAATTCCTATGGACATTTGTCTTGTTGGTTTATACATATCTGCATGTACGCTGATGCATGTGCCCTGTTCACATATCCAATCCTGATGGCCTGTTGCCACCAATCAACCCTGCATGCTGTTGGAATGTCCACTGTTGTTCTAAATATGCATGTGTTATGCTAGCTGTTCAACGTTTGGAATTCATGTGTGTTTGGTTAATGGGAATACTAATGCATGATGCTACAACTAATTTGGAATGGTGTTGTTTGTTACTAACCCAAAATGCCATTAAATACTGCTAAACATAGGACAATTGGGAAGGCGGGTCCCAGCAGACCCACTTCTCCCACCTCAGCTGGCAATTGCACCTGGCACCAGTGCCCAGCCCGGGACCTCCACCTCTGGTGGCCCTGTGCCACCTTTGGGTGGAAGCACTGCAGGGGATGGGGCTCGCCACACCTCTGTAAGTGTGGCCGGAGGAGAGCCACCACTCATCCTCCAAAGGGTCTGGTCTGTGGTGCGCAGTGAGATCAGGCGTTCCGTGACTGATCCCCTACGTCAGCTTGAGGTGAGAGTGGTGCAACTCATGGGTGTGCCTGCCCCTCCTATCCAGCCCACAGCACAGCCTCAGCCTGGGCTGTGAAGGCACAGTGGTAACTCCCCATGGGTGAGGATCTCAGTTCCATTGTTGCCATCTGTGGGCTCATGGGGTTGCGATATCCAAACATCCGGCCCTGTCAGTTGTGTGTACCCACCACATGTGTCATACTCCGCCCCTGTATGCATCTTGTTTGTCTTGTCTGTTAACCCCCCCAACCCACCTCCCTCAATATTCCTACTTCCTTTACCTCACATTCCACTATTACCTGAAAAAAAAAGGGCAATCTGTACCCACAAAAAAATTACGCCCCATACATAGCTGCCCATTTTGCACACATGTCTGCTGGACATGTAAACTGATAATTACAGTTGGCTGTACAACATACTATGTTGTCCTCACCCCTCTCTCAGGGGTGGAAGGTTTCAAATCTCACTCTAAATTTCAAACATATGCACAGCTGTTGCTGGTAAAGAATTGGGCAGCTATGGGCCTTCCCTACATCCTTCCTGCACATCCCAAGCTTGTTTTTCTACTGTCCTACCCTCTTTGTGTTCCCTTTTTCACCACTTTACTATTTCCCCATTTTCTTTTCTTTGAAAGAAATTAGCTCGGGTGTTAGTGGGAGTAAGCACTTTTAAGCAGTAGTCAGCAGGTGTGTGCTTGTGTGCGCTTAGCTAAGCGTAGCTAAGCATCACGCAAACTCACGCAAACCCACTTACAACTGCTTAAAAGTACCTTAGTCACTCTGTATGACAAGGCCTGTAGTCTGCTCATCAGCAAAATAAAATACCCCTATCACTCTTGAACCCCGGATGTTGGACACACTAGACTGCATGAATTACCACTGAGCCACAGCAGATATGCAATAGCTTGGTGCTGTAATAAATATATCATGCAGTACTATGAGGAATGTAAAGGGAAAATAGGAATGCCATAACACAAATCATGTTCTGTGGGTCTTTACCAGCAGGTTATGTGGAATGGTATGATATGACCAATTTTGATTTGATATAAGGATTTAAGCAGTGCTTTATCTAGCTAAATACAGTTGCCCAGAGTTTAGCAGCGCTTTACATGAGTGCGT